>NC_056725.1:1533168958-1533468958 GCF_019279795.1 Protopterus annectens | reverse complement strand
GTTATGAGGTGTATATTAGTTAGGAGGTTGCTAACAAGTTAGATGGGGGGGTGTTGGTTAGGGAATGTTTACTGTTGGCCTCTGTCTATAAAAGACATGGGGGCCAGCCTGGGGATGAATTTGTGATTTCCCACCCAATTGTCTAGGTTATATTTGAATAGGGTTAGGGACAGAGTGTGCTTCATATGGATAGAGAGGCTATTCCAGAGCATAGGGATCCTTTGAGTCACGCATTTGTCTCACCAACATGTTCTATTTATGTCGCAAGCAAAGTTCATATCCATGGATTTAGTATTTCTGGTGCTGCTCAATTTACTGATGTGCAAAATCTCCATCGAGGCTGGATCCAATGATGCTTTATATACCAAACACAGATCACCTGTCAACAACCTGTACGAAACAGAGTATACAGACAGGACTCTAAGGTGATCTGTATAGGACAGTGTGTTAATACCCTGGATTCTCATGGTGAGGAACCTCTGTGGGCATTTCATTTGTTGCATATGCATAGCTAGGTACATGCCAAAGGAGGCATTGTATTAATTGATGGGTCTGATAAGGAACAAGTAGAGTGGTACTATAACTTCTTTGGACCTGGATGCCTTTTTAAGTTAGGTAACATAGAATGATTTTTTACTACCTTGGTTACATGTTGGTCAAAGGCCAGAGTACTGCCTACATATGTTCTCAGATCTCTAAGTAGCGGGTTATCTCTTAGGGGCATCGTATCAATGGAGTACTTTGTCTGGGTAGACATTTTCCAAAAAGGCACTATAATACACTTCTTTGCATTGAGTTTTAATCCATGACTTTGGCAACAGTCACTTATCTGTGCTAGTCTCTCTTACAAGATGTTAGAGTCATGGGGGAATTTATGATAGCTCCAAATTTGCAGTCATCTGCAAACATGGTGAGCTAGAGGCCCTTAACATTAGCCTTGGCATCTGAGAAATAGATGCTAAACAGGAATGGGCCCAGCATGGAGCCCTGTGGTACACCACTGGTGACCTGCCTCTTGGTGGAAGTGGTCATACCAGTCCTAACTTCTTGGGTCCTATCTGTCAGCCGGCTGGCAATCCAGAGAGTCAGGTATGGATTTATGCCTAGTTCAGTGAGTTTATCCACAATACCTAAATGAGGTATTGTGTTAAATGCCTTAGCCAGGTCTAGGTAGCTGGTATGTACCATTTTCCCTTCGTCCATTGCATTGGTTGCCTTCTCAAAGAAGTCTACCAGGTTAAGTAGGTGTGACCTTCCTTTGACATAACCAAACAGGGACGGGTACAGTGTCTGTAGGCCTTTGTTGATCATTTCCATGATAATTAATTCCATGGCTTTGTATATTAGATTAGTCAGAGTAATGGGTCCGTAGTTTCCAGGATCAATTGATGGTCCACCCTTGTAAAGGAGGATAACTGTTGCTATCCTCCATTCACTTGGTATGTAGCCAGTTTTGAGGCTGTAGTGGAAAAATGACTCAAGTAGTCCTGATAGGTCATATTTCAGACTATTTAAGAATCAACCTGGGATATTGTTTAGCCCCATTGAGGCTGTGTTTTTAGCCTTAGTGAGCATCACTATGACCTGCTCCCTGCTGATAGTTGGATGTGTAATGCTGGTAGGGATTTCACAAGGGGTGGGGTAAAAGGAGCACAGTTTGAGCTGAATTCGTTAGCCAGCAGATTCATTATGTCACTCTGCTCAGTGAAAGTAGTATCATTTACTAATAGTTCTGCACACTGTTGCGTGTTACCGTTGAGGTTTCGGACATAGCTGGAGAAGGCCTTGAGGTTGTCTTTAGCCTAAGAAGCTATCTAGACCTCGTAATTGGTCTTGATGGATTTAATTAGTCCTCTATTTTCCTGTTTAGTTTTATTAGTGAACTCTCATCACTATGAGAGTTGCTCTTGACTGTTTCCCTTTTGTTATACATCCCGTTGAGATTAGGATTTCACCAGAGTGGTTTGTTTTGGGATTTGTTTTGGGCTTATTTCAGGTAAGTATAGAAGCATTTATGCAGCCATTTGCATTTTTGTACAGTGTTTCTGTGAATAATTCTGCATAAGCTGCTGTGACGTCTGAGATGGGAGAGGCATGGAATGTTGCCAATCTAGCTGAAACAGCTTTTGCTTGGTTTTCCTAGCTGATTTTTATTTCAAATGAGACAACTTTTTGATCTGACGTCAACAGTGAGGATGTGACACAAAGAGAGGTGCAGTGCTCTCCTGTACTGGTGAGAATAAGGTCCAGTATGTTCGGACCTCTGGTTGAAGTGCACACTAACTGGTCAAGGGCATTTTTGTTAATAAAGTCCAAGATTTTGGGACACTTTGGAAAGAGTGAGTTTATTTAATATCAGCAGGAACTGTTATTTAAATTGCTGTTTTTGTTAATTATTTTAGAAGCTTTGTTGTTGCCAAGAGAGGAAGCCATGGTAAAGTGTGTGCACATGACAAGACAGATGATTTCTTTGTAACAAAGAGTAATAGTTTTGCAGACACAGAAGCAAGACAGGCTGCATTGTCTTATCTGTTCAGGCTGCATTTTTGCAGCAACTGAATGAAACTAACAAGTTTGCTTTACAGGAATTGTGTTTTCAAAGTCAGACAAAGGACTCTGGATGAGTCGGATAAGCAATGGCTGCAGTCAATCTCCTGGCCTTTTGTGGTGCTACCCAGATGGACAGCTAGTATTTGCACAAAATTTCTTAATCAGTAAAAACCTTTTCATTTCGGCAAAACTGCATTAATAAAATAAATTTCCAGAGATTGGTATGCCTCTCATCTCTCAGAAATTGCTCAACATTTTGCAAATACTTTTGTATTTTATTTAAAGTAGTTGCACCTATTCAATCATTGAAAAAGCCTTGAGTATCGTTTTGTTATTTACAGTGGGATTTTACTGAACTTCCTCAAGTGCAGAAATTTATTATGAATTAGTTTTGGCTGTCATTTTTCTGGATGGGTTGAAATGCATCCTTGTGTGAAGAATGGTGCTAGAACAGTGATAAAAATTTCTTAACTGAACTCATTCCTAGATTTGTTGTTTCTTGTATTCAGTCAGATCGGGGTACTAATTTTACTACCTAAGTAATACAGCAGATTACTAAAACCCTGAATGAGAAATTGCAGTTTCCTTGTCCCTATAGACCTCAAGCCTCAGGATTAGTGGAAACAGCTGACCAGACTCTGAAAACAAGATTAGCTAGAGTTTGTAAGCAGACTCGTTTCCATTGGCCAGCTTTGCCCTTAATTTTCTTTAGTATAAGAAGTGCAGTTAGTGCCACTAGAAAATTGCTCCCTCATGAAATCCTTATGAAAACACCCATGATAATGCACGCTACACCCCCTCCCCAAACATTTAGAATTGCAAAATGTTGATGAGTCCATACTTTAGTATTGCTAATCACTTTGCTTTATGTTACACAAATACCGCAACACCATTTTGCATGCAGTCCACCAACCTACAGAGCAGAACAATCAAGACCTGCAATCTGGAGGCTTTGTCTAGATTAGAAACTCACTCATCCCAGATGGCTGCAATCTGGAGGGTTTCTCTGGATTAGAAACTCACTCAGCCCAGATGGCTGCAATCTGGAGGCTTGGTATAGATTAGAAACTCACTCAGCCCAGATGGCTGCAATCTGGAGGCTTGGTCTGGATTAGAAACTGACTCAGCCCCAGATGGCTGCAATCTGGAGGCTTTGTCTAGATTAGAAACTCACTCAGCCCAGATGGCTGCAATATGGTGGCTTTGTCTAGATTAGAAACTCACTCAGCCCATATGGCTGCAATTTAGAGGCTTTGACTAGATTAGAAACTCACTCAGACCAGATGGCTGCAATCTGGAGGCTTTGTCTAGATTAGAAACTCACTCAGCCCATATGGCTGCAATCTGGAGGCTTTGTCTAGATTAGTAACTCACTCAGCCCATATGGCTGCAATCTGGAGGCTTTGTTTAGATTAGTAACTCACTCAGCCCAGATGGCTGCAAACTGGAGGCTTTGTCTAGGTTAGAAACTCACTCAGCCCCAGATGGAAACGGGACCATACTTGGTTTGCTCACAACTGCTACTGCCATCTGTTGTAAGGCCCTCCCCACCTGGACCCATATATCTCATGTCAAAAATACCCTTCTTTGTGACAAGTACATCTAAGATTCCTTGATGTCATTACACATGCACAAGAACAGCCAATCACCAGCAGAACCAGATGAAAAACCAAGGAAACTGTTGCAGCTGGAAGTGACGTTTTGCCATCCAATCCAAATCCAGAACCAAGTGTGAACTGTTTGCCATCCAACTTGATTCCACATCTGCCATCAAGATTGAATCTAGAACTGAATGTAGTTAAATCACCCTTTTCACCAGATCAGGAAGATAAATCATTTGACTTTGCTACTCCATCATCGGCCAGGTGAACTGAGTTCAGTTATTGGTTCAGGTGCTTAATGAAGCTGTAGGGGATATGGCAATGACCATTTTGAAGGAAGGATACAACAGGATGCTCACTGCCATAATCCTTCAGCGAAGAGGCAGTGATGCAAATAAGGCATTGCCTGATTGTAGTCTCCATAACAAGTGTAGGGAAGTGTGCACTTACAAGAGGAAGGCATTGTGCCTCTATGGTGACATTGGTAACTTCCCCCTATCCATAAGGGTAGAATTAGGGCAGTACAGATACCTTTATAGCTGGGATAACAGCAAGGGCACAAACACCTTCACAGATGTCTGTATGAAGGATGCCTAAGTTGCTCTCTCCATCTTACATCTGGGGGTAACTCCCTTGTATTTGCAGTAGCTTCCATTTTATCTTTGTAAAGTTCTGCTGTTCTCTATGAAAATTTGAAAAACAATTCTCTAAGTACCAGATGAGAATTGACTTCAAATTGTCTATATAAACTAATGTGTTCATCTCTATGAGTAAGTTCCTCATTCATTAAAATAAGATATGCTCTGTTGTTTATTCATTAAAGTTGGATATGCTCTATTAAACCTGTCCCTGCCTGTCATTTTTATTTAATTGTCTGCAAAAAGGAAAGCTATACCTGTCTGTACAGGACATCCAATATATACCAAAGATTTATGTGGTATTTTCATTTTATGTTTGTGGATCTGCACATTTAAATCAAATATAATTAACATCAGTGACTTGTACCACCTCCAGATACCACAGATAGAGGGCAATTCTGCAATCATACTAATATACCACACCCCCTAACCCTCCTTCACCATTCCCAAATAACTCTGTTCCCTCTTTGTCTTTATCTTATATCAAGGATAACCCTTCAAACTGTACTACTGGCATCAATATATGTGACGTTTTTGGCTTTAAGAGCATATGGCAAATGAACACTAATGCCTTGGGCTATTACCATTGTCAGGCACATTTAAATAAGGTTCACATTGTACCAATGGACAATAAAGCTATAATTACTGCTTTCCAGGATTCACACCTTTCACTCTCCAGCCCTGTTTATAACTCAGTGATACAACCTACAAAAACAAAGGACAAGGATTACAGAGAGCTACCCTGCTGTAGATTGTAAAAGAGCTTTAAAATGGCAAATCACTCTCTTCACTAATGATCAGTTCAGCAGCTGTTGCTGATTCAGTAGCAGTGATACCAGTACACTACGCTAGAGGTCTTGGATTTGAGCCCCAAATAAAAGCTAATATTATCCTTTCACTTCTATGATTCTAACAGCAATTAAACATAGGACTACCCTGTGTGTGTGTGTGTGTGTGTGTGTGTGTGTGTGTGTGTGTGTGTGTGTGTGTGTGTGTGTCCGCGTATGAGTTTGTATCTGCATTCATTATACTCACCCACCATTTGATACTTCGGTGCCTCAGAGATCTTCTGTTAAATAGCTGTGTATTATTTACACCATTACATATTGCATCTGTATTTCTGTTGGTAAACAGTTCAGATGTGCATATCTTTGTTACTTCATCACTACTAAAGTTATAGTACTATTGAGAAAATGCACTCATCATACTGAACGTATACATTTCCCATTCATTCTCTCACACATCTGTGGCTAGAACCACATAATGATAAAAATCTCTGTATAAAAGTTGCTTTTTTATATCAGTCTCAGCTTTATTTTTACCCAACAAAATTTCCTTAGCCAGAATGTTCAGACTTAACAGCCTTTCTATGTCTAATCAAGCTCTGTTCACCGCCATCTTTGTCTATAAACTACACTTCATTACTTGCTGTCCTCATTTGCATATTTACTTTTTACTGGTTCCTCTTGCAGTATTTTCATTCAGAATGAAAGTGCTTGCAGTCTTCAGTGCCCTCACATTTCCATTCTGTTCTCTGACAACGTTTCCTGAATTGTGCTACTTTAGTTAAGAGTATGTTTTCCCTTAATTAGAAAGCAAGCTGATCTAAAATCCTTCAGAGCATTCAGGAGTGCAGCACTGCAGTTACAGCAATCTTTTATTACTGGAATAGTCTAGTAACTCTGTTGTTGATCACTATACTGGCACACCATCCATATTTGGTAAGTCTAGGTCCCGATTCTAAAAGACTTGTTCTCAGTGTAAGTGACCACTTTACCCTGAGAGTGGGTGTTTTGGAGTCTGACTCCTGGTGTCAGTGTGTTAATAGATAGGCCTTACACAGAAGTAACTTACAATCACAGCAACTCTTTCGGAATCAGAGCAAGCTTAGACTGACGGCAACTCTTTTGGAATCTGTCCCTCTTTTTGACATGTTTCCTCAAACAAAGGTTTTTAACAAAATTGTTTTTCATTTGTTTAATGTATTTATTTTACATTTATTAACTGTTGAGTTGGCTAGTGAAATAACCTGTTTCAGCCATGATCCAGTCAAAAGTAGCAGTGGAGTACAACTATTGGGAAAATAACACATACAAAGATTAAAACTGTCTACAGGGAACTGTATTAAGAGTAATAAGGTAGCTCATCTTACAGTGTATTTTCAGTACTGCAGTTATTCACAATGGCAGAAACAATAAAACGGTGGATTTATAATAAATGATAGAACTAAGTTCAGATAGTGCTGTATAAAATCCTTTTCCCAGACAGTCTTGTAATCTTAAGACTGCTGAGTTCAGATAGTTCCATATTTATTTAGCAAGAGACCACTATGTTGCATTGTGGGTAAGGTGGCTCAAGCTGTGTGATTGGTCATACCGTCACACTGATGTGAAAAGTTGCTTTGTAATGAGTACAAAGTTTCCAGGAGACCTTCATCATTTGGACTGAAAGCTGATACCCTTAGGCATTTTTTAAAAAAGCTTTTCATGTTGCATAGTGTAGCCATCAGCTTTCATCATGAACTGACATAAGCGAGTGTGGCATGTTGCTTCCACTGCTTAAGGGTGTATCTTTTGATCATTATTAGGAAATCTCAGAATTCTATCTACATTTGTGGATTTGCAGTTTAATCATATCATATACAAGCTGAATCCAGGTTGATAAAACACTGTCTGCCCTAAACTACAATCTGTACCAGAAGATGATGCTATAACCCTGATACCATCAAAAGTTAATATTCAGGTTTTAATGTTAGATGCATTATCTTGATTTCTTAATTATTATTAGGGAAATAGTTTACATCTCACTGCAAATAATTACTTATAATGATAACAACACAGCTGTTTTTCCATGACAAATTGTGACCTTTTACTTTATCAAATCATGTATTTCCATTTAATCTGTTCGGGAGTTTAACACTGATCCTAATTGTATTTTTGTTATAAAGCTGTAGGTTTACGTTACTATAAGTATTTACTCTCTATTCTGAGTGTCTATGTCTTCATCAGAGAAACTAGAGTCTGAGTCACCTGATTTAAATCACATCATTTTCAGAGGAGTTTCTTCATGGTCCTTTCTTATGATAGTCTGGCTTGCACTACAGTGTTAACATCTTTCTGGCTTGATGTGACTGTTTACTTTTCAGTTCATTTAATGTGATTTACAATTCTTAACAGCTGTTTTCAGGTATGGCATTTGCTTATCACCTTGTGTGCCCTGTTGTTTTATTGTGCCTCGTTCATCACTTAAAGCATTTTTTATTTCTTTAATCTGTCATTATGCTGCAGTGAGGAATAATTGATAAAGCATAGTATATTTTTATTTCAAGGAGCTGATCTGACACCTTGCATGATTTAACTATCTGTTATGCAAGCTCTCAAATCTGGATGTAAATGTGCTGCTATTGCCTCATACAGTGCATTTCCACTCTTTTACTAAGCTTTAAGAGACACAGCTGTTAAAGTTCCTAACAAATTGCTTAACAAATATTTTCTACAACACAAACATACTGATAATCTAAAATGGTTTATATGCAGCTTTTTGCATCTTTCGGTTTTTGTATTATACTTATTTTATCATTTTTAAACAGGGTACCTGCTGTGTGTACACTTCATCTGTAAGTATTGATACATAATTTTGTTGCTGGACCTCTGCTTCTTAATCTTCTGCTCAATACAATTCATTTCTCAGATCTAGCATGTGATGACCCTTCACTGGACCAGTAATCAAGGAGCCTTAATCCTCACCACTGGCAACAGTGGGGGACATTCACTGAGAGGATGACAAGTACATACACAGTATTCCCAGATGCAGCTCTCTGCATCAAGTACAATTTCCTTTACGAGCACACAGAAACCACAGTCAGTCCTGGGCAGGCTTCTTCCTCTTCCTACAGATCCCCAATAAGACTCCCCATTGGCACAGCTATAGAGTTGAAATCCCAGCTGAGTGACCAAGCCTAGACCTCCAGCACTCTCTCTGTCCAACCAGTGCTTCTTGTCCCTACCCAAGTAGCTGACACACACACTCTCTTTGAGGTTTGATTTACACACACACCTGGGAAAGGCTGGCACAGGTTTACTAGCTATGCCCCCTTCAAACTATAAGGTAGTTTCCACTGTCATCAGTCACTCCTTATCAGATACTTTAAGGCCCTTAACAAGGGGTGTCCAATTTTACTGTGTAATATTAATATTAACGCAAATGGTAGCTTGACCAAGAGCAAGGATATTAGGAGTGGCCCACATAGCGTCACCAAATAAATATGCGAGTACTTTCAAAATGTAAATATCTCTACACAGATCAGCCAGAATGAAAGGTTTAAATATATTTAATAATAAATAATAAAAATAAAACAAGACAATACTAAATATATATTCATAGTGACATCAGAGTTCAAAACCACATAAAATATTTAAAATAACATTGCAGTACAGCCTCACACAAAAAAAGAAAAAATAACATCTAAACTAAGCTTCACTATATTCCTGACTGTATCTAAGATAATTATACTGTTCTCTAGAAACTTACTTCATTAGAGCAAGGCAGATGTTGTGGAGAGTGGTTCTTCTCCGGTCCAAGACCAAATACAGAATGTTCTGTCTTACTAAGAGACTTCTCAAATTGATATCTAAAATATTCTTGCTGGGATAGCTTGCAGAATGACATTATTTCTGGTCATCTGACTTCTAGTTCCCAGGCCAAAACACCCATTGCTAGAAGCTGGCAGCATTTAGTATTTACCTGTAAAAATATACAGGCAAGGGCTGTTCCTCAGATCTTTGGCAGATGCCGGAAGTCAAAAAACAATTGTATTCATTCATGCTTCAAAAGTAGCAATTAGTTTACTTCAATGACAATACGGAAATCTTCCTAGCACAGACTCTGTGTCTCTAACTGCATTGAAAACTTGAGAGATAGCATCTTTATTGCTTCCTATAAAGTAATTTAATTTCAGATATTTTTCTAAAGTTTACTAGACTGAGATTAACCTCCTGTATCCCAGTTTCCATTGTTAAAATATACATTTAAACAATTACAATAGTGCATGTACATTTCTGTTCTCTTCCATTAGGGCACACTGTGGATATATATTAAACACAGCACTTTTACAAATACCTTTTCAACACAAATATTTGTACAGAGCAGTTTGATATACACATGACATGCATTTCTAATACATTTGCAACACAAACATCCTGTATAAATAATTTTGATATTCACCAATGACATATAATTATTTACGAAATTCCAGCTAGCTGTGCTGGCAGTGTCTCCTTTCATCACATAGCATTTGTTGTGACTTTTTAATATTACCAATCTTCATTTCAGTCTCCAAACAGTATAATGATTACTATTTCATATTATGTTACATTGTCTAACTTAATGTAATCATTAGCCTTTTCATTTCCTATTTTCTGTTGTGATAATAAAGTCCAGCTAGCGGATAAATAATTCAGTATCTGCTGATACCACAGCAACATTTTATAATTTTTTTTTTTATTGTGACAGATATTCATCTGACTTCATTATACTTAACACTGAGCTGCTTCAGAAAGAAATAGGGGAGTATTACTTTTTGGATTTTGTTTTATTTTATTCAGGATCTCTGTTCAACCAAATCAACAAGGATAGTCAGTCATCCATCTCAGTTAGTGATAATAACAGCAAGTATTTAATCTTGTTAGTGATGTATCTGTAACCCTTCAGGCCAGAGGTGATATATTTAACTTTAAAAATTGCAAATCATTAACAAACACTTTCTGATAATTCAAGAAACATCAAAAATAGTTTTAAAAGTGTGTAATTATTGATTTCAGGACAGCAAAGGTGTGCTACTTGGAATTATGTGCTGTGAGGAAACTAATTTTAACAACTTAAATTTTAATTAGCAATTAACAGATGTCACACTGTTTGCAATATATAACTGGCAAACTGCACTGTCTGGTGTCTACAGCTGTGTAGTTTCATTATACACATTGCTATTATAAAGCTTTCTCCACAGTTTTGCTAATTATCAACAAAACACTACTTGTTTTCCACTAAACTTGCAAAATCATTTGGAAGATATCCCAGCACTCTTTCAGTTACACTTACATTGCAATGCACTTTTTCACCTCTAATTTCAAACCTGAGCATTTCTTCCTTCTGCCTCAAGGCTACTTATTCATTGCTTGGTAAGCAAGAATGACATTTCATTCCATTTATGGCTTCTAGGTAATTAATTGTTTTTTGGTACTAGCACCTTTAAGCAGAAAGGCCATCAGCTCAGAATTCTGTGGCAGTAAAGTAACTTTCCCCAACACAGACAATGAATGTTGTTTTGTTTGTTACTATCCTTCAGAATAGAGAATACCAGATAATAATGAAGACAAGAACTAGCAGCTTCTTTTGACCATGCTTAACAGTGTGGCAACCCCATCATAGACTCTTCAAAACTAATTTCTGTAATGAGTTTTGCTCCTATAAATCTCTGGCACACATACAGCAGCACAATGCTTCACAGCAGGTGGTACTATAGAAGAAGCAATGCTTAGTAGCAAGGCCTTAGTAGTGTTGTATAGCTGCAGTCTCACTAACTGCAGCCATAGTTCAGTGTGACTATTGTGTAGCATGGCCACTGACTAGCTGTCAGTATGTTATCATGTGCCTTACCTTATACACTGAATTCCAAAATGAGTGGTTGAGTATAATGACTCTGATCTCAGAGCAGAAGACAGTACTGCCTGCCATCAGTCACTGTTCTGCTACTGTACATACCTCTCAACCTCTTAGTGTAAGAAATCTGGACAAAGCCTGACAAAATGGGGGGGGGACAAAGGCCCTAGAATAGGGACAGACTTTAAATATTGCTCTTATAAACTTAGAAAATTGCTAGAGTAACAGGTTTTATGTTAACATACATTTTCATAAGGATTTGAACTCTGAAACTCAAATACATGTCATTATTTTATCAATTCTCAGATCATCCCAATGACTTTCCAGAAAACCACAAATTTTATGAGGAACAGGTCAAAAATATGAGGCAAAAATCTGAACAGTATGTGAAAATTTGGACAGTTAAGAGGTATGTGTAGTATGCCTGCTACACAGCCTTTATCCCACAACACATACACAGCAGGAAAAAATAAAATCAAGTAGCTGATATTATTGATTTCACACAACCAAATCTTGCACTTGGATTACTGAGGCATATATTTTATTTTGATATTATTTTTCTGTACCTCCTTCTTCTGCAGCGATACCAGTTCCATTTGTAAATACCTCTTAAATGTCATACATTATCTGCTGTGATATTTTTTTACAGAGTGCATGCTACACTGCCAGTATGTGTACAGTGCAGTGGTAGTGTTGTCACTTCACAGCAAGAAGTCCTCCAGTTTGATTCTTGGCTGGGGTGCCTTCTGTGTGGAGACTGCATGACCTTCCTGCATTTGTGTGAGTATTCTGACTTCCTTCCATGTTACAAAGGCATGCATCTGGAGTAAAAAATCCATGACACTGCCAAGAGATACACCAGCTGCTTATTACATCAAAGATGTACTGAGCACTTTCACCCATCATTCTCTGGGCTTCTTCAGAGTACAGTGCATAGAAACAGAACTGCCTTTATAAGTTGATCTACCTTCAATTAATCAATCATATAATAATTAATTAAACAATAAAACATACTGAATAGTGCTATAAAATGCATTCCTAAAATATTAATTACATAGCAACAATAAACAGTAAAAATTCATATAAAAATAAATAAACATTACAAGTAACATAACCAGAAAAAGCCGAAAGACACAAACAATTACAAGTAACATAATCACTTGCATAGTTAAAATAATTAAGATGCTAAAATACTCTGAACTGCTTCCTAAATGTGTGGTTCCCTATAGATAAAAATAATAAATATAAACTGTGTAAAAATATGTATTTATGTATGTGTGAAATTCCTTCTATTGTATCAAATATGATTTATATCTAAGTATACTGCTGATCGAAATATAGTCATTAATGCCTGGTGGTTTATTAGCTTCTAAACAAAGCTGCCACAAACATTCTCTCATTTCCAACAGAGTCTTAAAATCACCACCAGCCTCAATCTTAGGTACCCGGTCTATTACAAAAAATAAAAACCTTTTAAAATTTGTACATACTGTACTATGTGCAAATGGGGCACTAGTTCCTTTTTTATTTTTAATGTCCCTGCTGTGTTCCAGAATACATTTCCTAAGCTTATGTATAGTTTTGCCGACATAGTTTTGCCGACATAAAATGCCTGGCAGCTGAGGCAGGTGGCAAGATAAACCATCATATCTGTATTGCAATTGCAGTGTCCAGGGCACCTTAGTGTTCTGTTGTAATTGTTTACCTTCACATACGGGCCGTCATTTATATACTTACATGTGCTACAAAAACCACATTTGCCCATCTGAGAAATGTTATTATATGGGTCCATGGAACCTCTTTCTAATAATTCTTTTAGTTTCCTGCCTCTACTGTATGAAAAAATGGGTTTTGGGCCCACTGTTTCCATCAGTTCCCTAGAAAATACATTGTCCCAAATTGTTTTCATGATCATCTTTATCTTGTATGATGTATGATTATACTCCAATATCATAATTGCATTCTTAGAAAAAGTGTTTTGCTCTATCTCTCTTGTGTTCTCCAATTTGTCACCTTCCCTTTCAGTTTCAATGAGAATTGGTTGATAGAGAGACTGTCTTTTATTTCAAATCTCATTTCAAATTCTGGATAACAAAACCTGGCGGTAACCCCTTTCCTAAAAAGATCCGTAAGATAATCCATTTCCTTAAGAAATGTGTCATCCTGACTAACCAATCTTGAAACCTGGACCATTTGCCCTTTCACCACATTCCTCTTTAAGGTATGTGGGTGGCAACACTCATAGTGTAAAAAAGAGTTACTGTAAGTTTTTTTACGGAAGATGCTGGAGTTAATTTTATCATCACATTTGTATAGTAAAATATCCAGAAATTCTATTTTGTCATTGCTATAATGACTGGTAAACCTCAAACACCCAGTCGTATTTCCCACATAATCAATAAACTCCAGCAAATTCTTGCTCCATACCTCTCCATAAAATTAATATGTCATCCAGGTACCTTAAATAGGTTAACATTTTGGATGTATATCTTGATTTAAAGACAAACTGTCTCTCCCAAAAATAAAAAAGTAACTAGTGCCCCATTTGCACATAGTACAGTATGTACAAATTTTAAAAGGTTTTTATTTTTTGTAATAAACCGGGTACCTAAGATTGAGGCCGGGGGTGATTTTAAGACTGTTGGAAATGAGAAAATGTTTGTGGCAACTTTGTTTAGAAGCTAATAAACCACCAGGCATTAATGACTGTATTTCAATCAGTAGTATACTTAGATATAAATCGCATCTGATACAATAGAAGGAATTTCACACATACATAAACTCATATTTTTACACAGTTTATATTTTTAGAATGTCATATTTTTTAAGTGAGTTGTTATTTATTATTTTTATCTATAGGGAACCACATGTTTAGGAAGTAGTTTAGAGTATTTTAGCATCTTAATTATTTCAATTATTTTAACTATGCAAGTGATTATGTTACTTGTAATGTTTATTTTTATATGAATTTTTACTGTTTATTGTTGCTATGTAATTAACATTTTAGGAATGCATTTTATAGCACTATTCAGTATGTGTTATTGCTAATTAATTAATTATTATATGATTGATTGATTGAAGGTAAATCAACTTATAAAGGCAGTTATGTTTCTATGCACTTTACTCTGAAGAAGCCCACAGAATGATGGATGAAAGCGCACAGTATGTCTTTGATGTAATAAATGGCTGGTGTATCTCTTGGCAGTGTTGTGGATTTTTTACTTATTAGTTGGTGATTTTGGCTTTGGAAGTGTTTGACATGCATCTGGAGTGTTTCTCCCGGGCCTTCTGTTGAAAATTGGCTTCATTCCAACTCATATTTTTCCCAGTAAACAAATGTTAAATAAAAAAATAATATAGTATTGCTTGTTGTCTGATGTTTGGAAGCACAATAATTCAAAATGATTTTCTGTATTTCATTTACAATGATTCAAAATGATTTTCTGTGTTTCGTCTGCAATGAAAACCTTATCAATAAACAAGTGTACTTGATTCCATGGTGTTTTATATTTTTCCATTCTTTTCTGATTGTGGATATCACACACACCTGCCTACCTCTCACACACTGACAAAAGCTTTAATGAATAAAAGTTGAGAAATACATAAATGTCACTGTTGTGTCTTTCGGCTTTTCCCGGTTAGGGGTTGCCACAGCAGAACTCCGGTCCGCTAATGATTGGTAGTTGATTTTTATGTGCCGAGTTACCAGCCCTGACACACAACCTTCAACGAAGGTACACCCATTCACGCATGTCTCCACGCAGAAGACGCTCTAGCTGAGAATCAAACCGGACACCGTCTTATTGTGAGGTGACAACGCTACCGCAGCACCACCACCGCGGGTCAAATACATAAATGTCACTAATTTTCATTTTTCAATTTAGGTAATATGATTAATATGATTAATACCCTGGAACTTGAACAAGTCTCCAGAGAAATGTATATACATATATATAAATATACGTGTGTGTGTGTGTGTGTGTGTGTGTGTGTGTGTGTGTGTGTGTGTGTGTGTGTGTGTGTGCGTGTGTGTTTGTGTGTTTGTGTATATACATACATATATATATATATATATATATATATATATATATATATATTTATTTATTTATTTTAATTCCAAAGGAGGTATGAACAGTGTGGTATGTTGAACCCCTTCTTTCACCGATATGACATTTCAGCTTCTGTATAAGTTACACTCAATGTTAAGTGTCAGTAAGAGTATTAGTGTGGGTACTTTTTTTTTTTCCATAAAATTGCAACCTTTCCACAATAATCATTCATTATGCCCTTTCTTTTTTTCTCAGCTTTTGCATCTACTTGTAATTAAATATACTAATCCTCCTTTGAACATGAAACAAACATAAGCTTGTCATTGTTTTTCCCCCTCAGTCAGTAAAACTGCTGTCAGGAAACCAAAAAGATTACCAACCTACCAAACTAGTTGCAGTGACCAGGGTGAGTCTTCAGTGATGAATTACAGGATACAATAACGTTAACATTTAATTATCTATTTTACGTTATTCACCATTCACAGAATGACATTATAGTTATAAAAATAAACAGAATCTACATACCTGGCTATTCATACCTGATGGACTTTTCCAAGTCAGAAGGTTTTAGGTACCAGAGACTCATACTGCTATGTCCTGTTCACTTTAAGTATCATACCATTCCTTACTTTAAAATGACCATGTTAGTGGCTCTTGTGTTCTTGGAAATATTGTTTTAATTATTTTGTCATTTTTATGATTTCCTTGTCATGCAGCCATACTACCAGATTCTGCATTCATTCATTGAAATGTCACATAAGACTGCATTTTAATTATACAATATCCACTATAAAATAGTATTTTGTTTACCATTTGTTATCCTGGGAATTGGAGTGATCTCTGGATTATTATAGTTATGACTCAGTCTATAAGGGCAAGGGTAAATAAAATATAGTGGAACAATTTAATATAGCCAGTCAACTAGCAGAGAGGTGGAAGAAAATGCACTCTATCAAAGAAAGAATATTCATACTCCATAGAAACAATGGCAAGAAATCAGGATAGAACCCCAGACTTTGCAAGTATAAAGAAAAAGATGTGGCCTCCAAAAGACATGCGTAAATGGGAGTGCCTTCACTGAAGGTCGGGCTTCGGGCTGGCAACTCGGCACCATAAAAAAAAAATCGACTGCCAATCATTAGCAGACCGGAGTTCCGTTGTGGCGTCCCCTAACCGGGAAAAGCCGAAAAGACAAACAAAAAACTGAGCTGCCGTGTTATTATCCTAAAAAGATTTTAAGTCCACTCCCTTTTCAGTATTTGTATTAATTCATGTAAAAAAAAAACAAGAACAAATCTGTAACTGCAGAGCTACTATGTCATATGTAAAGGGATGCTTCATAATTAGCAGTTTCATCATTAGTGCAACCCTGGAATCATTACACAACTCCAATAATCATAGATGTTTAATAAATATGATACCTTAAATATGCTCACATGAATCATTACATATTGTGGGAGGCTAAGGAATACCGACATAGGAATGCAGACCACACAAATGCATATAGTGCAAATGACCAACTACAGTACTCAACCCTTACATGTACTGAGCCCAGTATCACAGAGAAAGTAAGGAAGAGTCCTATGCATACCTGTCATGGATATTGTATTGATTCTGATTTCCGAGTATACTAAAATGTATTGCATTCCATAGCTGAAGTTATAAGTACAGTTTTTTTTGCAAATGGCACAACTCTGTTCCAACACAGTTCACACTCTTATTCTGAGTTCAGCCAATCAGCAGGCTATGGTTGAGTTCAAAGGATTGCATCCAGCTTTGACTCATATTTTAAGATTGTGTGTAAGTGTTGTGTGTGTGTGTGTGTGTGTGTGTGTGTGTGTGTGTGTGTGTGTGTGTGTGTGTGTGTGTGTGTGTTTGTGTGTGTGTGTGTGTTTGTGTGCTAGGTTGTGCTTAAGGTATTACTAGACTGCCTTGAAAAAATGCAATTTATTTTATTTATGTAAATCAGAAACTTTTTAGGATCAGTCAATCAATAACCAAGAGGATTTAGTTGAATGGAGGTATAGGGGTGAAAACAGGTGCTGAAGTACTAAAGAAGTGCTAAAGATCACTCAGAGATGGTGTCTATCATTATCATAAACTCGAATACTGTGTGTTTTGTGGATACAGGACCTTGGGCAGCACAGGTCTACATATACCTCGACATATAGTTCTGTCAGACTTTTGCTTGGTATAATTCTACACAGTGCATCCTGCTAGCTCTGCTTCAACTTTTTCTTCTTCTTGAGTATTATAATGTGTACATTAGTGAATTCCCCAGTCACATGCATACACCATAATCTGTTTTGTTTTTTTTTGTCTTGCAAATTAAAATATGCAAAGGGTCAACCAATTCTGCATAAAGTCTCTGGTCCTTGCTTCATTTCATGACTGCACTATGTATGACTTAGAATCCCTTCTGTGGAGTCTTTTATTCATTTAGAAGTCAAATGAAAGTTATACTACTTGTAGGGTTTAGTTTATGTTTTTTGTATTGCATAATACCCTGCTTAATGCTGTTCAGATTCATTCAGAATGATACAGATTACTGTCAGAAACGTCAGAGAAAAAATAATGTTCTTTTCAGCATCAAATAAGATGGACAAGAGGAAGCGAGCATGACTGAAACATATGTATATATCTTGAGTTTGCAAACGATTACCCCACAGAAATATTTTTACACTGTTTTTGAATATACCTCCTGCAATTTAGTAGATTATCTCACACACTGAATTTCCTTCCTCGTCTACCATCTTGCTGCAGTCCATTACTAATACAGTAAACATTCTGCACTGAAATTTTTTTGTATATTTTTAAATGTTATGTTGTGCTTTTTAGATGCTTGTTATTAAGTTTTAGTTTATTTTATTTCATAGCAGAGCATTAATGGGATCCAGATATATGTAAGAACTTTTTATACTGCTATTTCCTCATAGGCCTTCCTCGGAAATGATGTGGTAAAAACTTGCGTGTCTTCCATGCTGTAAATGTATTAAATATTCTGATGTATAAAAAGGTGTTTCTTGATAGGGGTATTTGAAATTGTCCTTTTTAAATTTGACACATTCTGTATTTCAAAAAATTAAGGAAGAATTCCTGTCAAACTGCTGGTTTCAGAGATTATTTTCATTGTTTATTTGTTGATTCTGAAAGATGACTACTACAAACTCTAAATAATTTGATTTTGGCAACCTTTATGCTTCCAACTCATGAGAATTTCAGTCCGAAAATATAATTTCAGAGATCATATTTTCAATGTATATTTGACAGTAGCATGCCATACCTGCTTGTAACAGAAACTTCTTTTATTCTATTTCTTGTGATGTTTAACCTAAACTGAGTAGTTGTCATCTTTGTGGATATGTATATCTTGTAAGCTGTAAAACCGTTATACAGTGAAAAAGAAAACACATTATACAATGATCCTAGAATTTAAGATTTGATATACAATATCACAGGCACAAGCCCAGTAACAAAATCACACCTTCTGAATGATGGCATCATAATGAAAGACACAATGAGATCTGCTGTCTTTGTTTTCATTATATTTGACAGCATATCCATGCACATATTAATTTGTGATTTTATGACAGATGTGTATTACTTATAGTGATTTTAATAGCAAAAAGCTCACGCAAGAATTCTTAAAAAGAAAAAATATATATTTTTTACTGAGTCAAATTGTAGAGAATTAAGCTTCCCATCCCAAACTTTGTTGAACTAAAGAATCCAGTTCTAATATTGATTGATTTGCTAGTAGCAATCAGTTCAATTGCCATTAATGCAAATCAGCATCACTGAAATCCACTTTTAGCAATAAACAAAGAAGGTTTTTGTAGGGGTGAAGTTCACCTGCACCTCCCATGTGTGTGTGTGTGTGTGGGGGGGGGGGGGGCAACAACTCTCAGTCCCACAACTTATATATGCTAACTCTATGATTTCATTAACAATAGGGAACATGCCTCTCAAGTGTACCTCATTACGAGGAACGTACCTAATTTGGGGTCTTAAAAAGTTCATGTTCCTCGAAGTTCCTCAAAGTTTCACATTGAAAGACTGTGTCACACATTCAATGTTAAGAATTTTGTTAAGTGAAATCCATGGTAAATAGATATGAATCATATTAATTACTTAAAAGATCTTCTTTATAAGTAAAACCAGCATATTTTAACCATCCAGTGGCCTTCCTAGTAGAAGTTGTTAGTAAGCCATTAGTATGTGTTCCACATTTTGCCCATTTGTTCCACATTATGAGGTCTAGTGTCCCTCATTTTGGAGATGGAAGGTTGAGAGCTATGATAGGGAAAAGGGCAACCACAGTCTCTGGAAGTAGTTTTCAGTGATGTGGCTTTGCGCTAATGTCAATCAGACTAATTGACGTCTGTAAATTGCCTGGCTTCCCTGCATTCTAGTACACTTAGCCAAAGTTAATTATTCCTAGCATTTTTCTTATCAAGCAATTATTTACCAGTTCAGACTATCTTTTGTTCTATGGGTACAGTGGATTTGTCATAAAATGCATAAAAACAAATGTAACTGAAAAGAATTCAAAATCTTTAAAGTATACTATAAGCTATTCACACATACATTCATATACAAGGGCAGCACCTCTATGGACACATGAAATTATAGGTCCATCAGCCCCACCACCCTTATATGCAAAACCAAGGAATGTATTGTAAGATAACTCTTTTATGTGAAAACAGGCAATCAGTTTTGTTTTTTGAAGGGCAGAAACTGTCTCGTGAACCTATTAAGTTTCTTTGAAAGGTTAGAGAGGCTGAAGATAGTATCATTCATTGCACACTACTTATCTCAACCTGGACAATGCTTTTGATATTATTCCCATTCTGGAATTATTGAAAAAATATACAAACAATATAATCCCCCTTTGTTGTCCATTAGATAGAAAACTGACTTTACAACAGAATGGTTGTAGAAGTTGCTGGTACCCTCTCTGAATGTAAAATTGTAATTAGTGGGGAACCACAGGGATCAGTGCTGGGCCCTCTCTGCATTAGCATTTATTTTGCAGACATCAAAGCCAATATGCCAAAAGTCTGTTTGACAAAGTTTGGTGATGATCACAAGTTGAGTACTATTAGCTTCTCATCCATTGATATTAAACAGATGCAGTAAGGACTGGAATATGCACAAAACCTGCTGCACCAAAAATAGTCTGAAGTTAAATGCAAAAAAGTGCTGAGGAGCAGCACTCCACAAAAAAAGCTGCTTCGTCCTCATATGTTACTAATGGCACTCTTCTTCAAACAGACACAGTCATGGGAAACTTAATCAATTTCTACAGGAATATCCTTCAGATCCTAGCAAGTCATCCTACCACAGTAGTCTTCCATTATCAAACTCATCACTGAATAAAATTCCTCATTGATATGTACAAATCCAAGAACATTTGCTCACCTGGAAGGGCTTCAAAGATTTCTAACCCAAAAAAAGGCCTTAAATCCTTCAAATATCCTGACAAAATAGCACTACTTGCCTTATACTTGGTAGCCTACCAGCTGCATTGAAATGTCCTAACTCTTGCTTTGCTAAGAAAGAACCATTTCTACTTGACCCCCAATTTCTTCACAAAACCAGTGGCTCTGCAAACATCCATACTAGGGACCTAAATCTGCACTAACAAATGTCTCTGAAACACACAGTGTTACTGCTAATGCTAATCAGCACATTATAGGATCATAAAAAGTTACTAGGCAAATGGCCTTTAGGGCCCTTACAAGCCTAGCCACGTTCTACCATTATTTTCAGGATCAGCACCAACTGCCCTTGTCCAAGAGGGACACAGATAGAACCCCTAGGGTGAATTTACAGTTACCCATCCAATCATCCAGATTACTTTTGAAGAGGGCCAATGAGATGCTCTGTTTGACATGAAGTAGAAGTCTATTTCAAAGGCATGGTAACCTCTGGGAAGCAAATCTGTCCCTCCAGAAGGTTCTATTAATGTCACATACCAGGTTACGGTGTTTAGAGCAAGTTGCCAGTGTACCATTTGACTTGTGGATATGCAGCATTTCCAATAAAACAAGATCAGAGATTGCCTTGCATACAAGGCAAAGATTGTGTCTAAGTAGTCTGTATGAAACAGAATAAAGTGACAGTAATTTCAGATGATCCACATAGGACAGATGCTGAAGACCTTGAATTTTCCTTGTGAGGAACCTTTGTGGTTTCTTCAATTGCTGCAGGTGCTTGGAAAAGTACATACCAAAAGGGGCATTGTACTCAATTATTGGCCTGATGAGAGAAGAGTACAGAGAGTTTATAACTTCTTATTTTCTAGATGAAATAACCTTACTTATTAGATGAGCAGTATAGAATGCCCATCTTACCACTGTGGAGATATGGTGATCAAAGGTAAGGTTGTTGTCAACCTGTGTGCCCAGATCTCTCACCACTGAGTGCGTACTTAGGGTTTTGTTATTGACGTGGTCATTAGCAGGAACATTGCACTTACTGAAAGGAATGATAATACTTTTTTTGCATTGAGGTTCAGGCCATACCTTTGGCACCAATCATTTGTATGTGTAAGACCATCTTGTAAGATGCTGACATTGTTTGGAGATTCTATAACCGCTCCAAGTTTGCAGCCATCAACAAACTTTGTCAGCCAGAGATTTTTAGTTTTAGCTTGTACTTCGGAGAAATAGATTCTAAATAGTAGAGGTCCTAGGACTAATCCCTGTGGAACACCACTGGTTACAGGCTTGCTGTTGGAGGTGGATTCCTGTATTTTGACTATATGGGTTTTATCAGTGAGCCAGTTCGCAACCTATCTAATAATATAAGGGTTGACACCTAGCTGGGTGAGTTTGTCAATGATGTTTGAGTGGGGGATAGTGTGAAAGGCCTTGGCTAAGTCTAGGTAGGCTGTATGCTCAGATTTCCTCTCATCCAGGGCCTTGGTGACTGTCTGAAAGAAGTCCACCAGGTTTAACAGGCATGATCTCCATTTGACAAATCCAAACTGAGTAGAGTCAAGTGTTCAGAGATTACCTATTGATTTGTTGATAAGGTCCATGATGAATTGCTCCATGGCCTTGCAGATAAGGCTAGTCAGGCTAATAGGTCTATAGTTCCTGAGATCAGTGGAAGCACCAACTTTGTGCAATGGGATAATGGTGGCCATTTTCCATTCAGCTGGGATGAAGCCAGAGCTTAGACTATGATTGAAAAGATTATCCAGTGGCGTTGCTAATTTTCTTCTAGCTCAATTAGGATGCAACCTAGGATGTTATCAGGTCACATAGATGCTGTGTTTTTGGCCTTAGAGAGGGCATTTATTACCTGCTCATTAGAGATACAGGGTAGAGGACAGGTAGTAGGATGTCATGTAGTACATGTGGTGGGGACAGGGGAGTGGAGTTTTCACAGAACCTGTCCGCTAACAGGTTAGCTATATCCACAAGTTTTGTACATCTGGCATCATTAACTACCAGTTATGCACAAATCTTAGACTTTCCTTTTAGGTTAGGGATGTAACTAAAGAATGCCTTATGGTTGTCCTTAATTGAGGAAGCTAATCTGGATTCGTACTTTGCTTTGGAAGACTTCAAAAGAAGTCGTATTTGCTTGTTTAAGCTGAGGAGGGAGTGTTTCCAGTTTAGGGCTCACTCCCTCTTACTCTTAGACAGCAATTTCTTCCTCTTATTGTAAAGCCTGTTAATGGCAGTTGTCTACCAGGCAGGTCTGTTCTTCCTTGAGGAGCTAGTTTTGGTCTTATCAGGTATGGTCGAGTCAATGCAGTTATACAGGTATTTGTATAAAGTATTGGTGTTGAACTCGTCATAGTTGCCAGTTCCATCTGAGAGGGGAGGTGCAGTAAAGCTATTTATACTATCCCATAAGAGGTTGTAATCTGCTTTGGAGAAGTTTTTTTGTTTAGTTGCTGCTGGGGGGGGGGGGGGGGGTTTGAGGGTCAGGTATGATAGTTCAAATGAGACTGATTTGTGGCCAGATCTCACTAGGGAAAACCTCACAGTGGGTGTGCTAGACTGGTCCCCCATATTGGTAAGCAGCTGATCCAGGATAATGGCTTGTGGGGGTGTCAACCAGTTGGTCCAGTGTATTGGAGTTACCGAAGTCGAGGAACCTTTGGGCTTTGTCAAGTGAGTTAGAGCACAAGTAATTTACCCAGTGGTAATCACTACTAGTGACTCATGCATCCCACATTGGCAATGATACCCCCCTCATTCACTCTCCCATACACACATTCAAATTTACACACACACACACACACACACACACACACACACACACACACACACACACACACACACACACACACGCACACACACGCACACACACACACACACACACACATACACACACACACACACACACACACACACACATGCACACACACACGCACACACACGCACACACACGCACACACACACACACACACACACTTATACATGCACACACATGCACACTTATCCCTTCCAACTGTCCATGAGTTTACAGAATGTCCTTGATGTAGCCTTTTGTTTTTTCCCTGCCCCTTGTAAATCACAGATGATTACAATCAGTTATTAATGCCATGTGTCAGAGTTGCATTTTTCTTATTGTTAAGAAACTGCATCATGATGCAAGACCTGCTACTCTATTCACATTTTAAGTGACATGGAGTAAATGTAAAGAGTGAAATTGGTGTTTTTGTCCCCTTCCCCATACTTCTTATTGTTTGGAAAATACTCAGCAAAACCTCTTGTTCTAGTACTGTGTTATATGCTTTAGAATAATGTTTAAAAGTGCCTGGTGTCTAGTGTTTCCCTCCCTGTATTACAATCTTTGCTTCTTGGTCCAAGGGGAGTTTACACATAGGATAGCCACCTCCGTCAAACACACACACACACACACACACACACACACACACACACACACACACACACACACACACACACACACACTCACCCAAGACCAGTCATACCTCAGCAGATACACACACACACACACACGCACACTGCAAACATACACACATCCCTCCCAACTACCTCTCAACACTTAACAAAAGGGAATGCAACTTTCTGGCTGTGTTAACTAGCACACCTACCTGTGCTAATTCACCCAGATAAGTGATTTAAATCCTTTACTGCAAGCATTTTTGGGGCAGAGCACATAGTTAATTGTCACAGATCGCTTCCCTGAACTGCTTCATTAGCATGTAATACATCTGAGGAGATGACCCAGTGCGGTGAGCCTACAGCCCACATAGAATCACTGCAGTGGGACTGTCTTTGAATCAGAAAGTTATGCCATCAGTAATAGCAACTTACATTATGGCTTACCACCAGTAGTTGACATTTCTGAATCCCAACCAATATGCACTTGACTTATGAGGGTAATAAACTGGCAAGTTCAAGATTAACCAAAATAGTACAGTCTTTTTTGGATCAAAAAAGACAGAAGGGTAAGGTTACTATTATTATAGGGTCAGTTGATTTGTTTTTTGACACATGTAAAAACATTTGAATACCACAATTTAAAGATATTTAGGATAGAATTGCAGGGGTGAATATGCACAATGTTTACAACCGAAATGTGGTTCAATAAGAAAAATATGCCATTATCTAAACAAGGGTATAAGATACATCATAATTAGAGAAAACAAAGGAGACATTGTTTCAGTGTGTGTTGCAACTAGTTTGTAATCATTTATTATTCTGGAGTATAAAGAATATGAAGTTATAGTTCATATGTCAAAATCAAGAAAATGGGATGTTGACTTATTTTATAGATCACCTAATCAAAGTAAGAACATGGATGAAAAATTTGAACAAGGACTCCAAGGTTGTTTTGCCAGTAAATATGAAATAGTAGCTGGTGACTTTAATGCATCAGGTGTTGAATGGAAAATACCAACATCAAAGACTGTGGTGATAAATGCCATTCTTGAGTTTAGTACTACATGGAAATATACTCAGACATTGAAACATCTGAGAAGGCAGTGAGGTGTGCAGTATGTCCCATGGATTAATAACTGTTTCTTTCAATCAGAATTGTGGAACTCTGATTATTATTGTGTAGTGTGGGAGGTTAAGACCCCAGTAATAATGGCAAATGAGCCCTTAAATATGTACAGGAAATTTTAACAATTCTAACTTTGAGACCATAAAATGGGAAATAAAAACAAAGAGGTGGTGGGATAAAATGAAAGGTAATGGGTGAAGGGTAGATGGGAGACTTTTTATACCTTCATTAATCAGAAAATTGATAAGTATGTTCCCCATGAATGTACAAGAAAACAAAACAAAGTTTGTTTGTCTTGGTCGTCCAAAAATTTGCAAAAATATAAGAAACAGAAAGAAAGATCTTTGAAAGTTTTTTTTTAAAATATCCTAGTAATAAAAATATAATGCATCATCAAAAGACAAAAGCAACATTAAAGAAAAGGATTAGAAGGGCAAAAAGTACACGAACTGAAACTGGTGGAATACACTGGAAGTAACAACAACAATACATTTTTGTTACTTCCAGTACACGAACTGAAACTGGTGGAATACACTGGAAGTAACAAAAATGTATTACTTAAACATCTTAGAGGTTATGGGAGGGATTGCCAGTGCAGCATTAGTTTCATAATAGAAATTAGTACATTTGTTGAAAACTACAGGCTGATAAGCTTAACAAGTATGATTAAAGTGTTTTAACAGGTTGCTTTTCCAATAGTTTTTGGGTTGTCCAAATAATGTGGTAAAAGTATGGACAGAGTATTTGCTAGTTATCAGAAAAAATGCCCAGTGATTACCTGTAAGGAAATACCAAAGCTTTGAAGGCCATTAAATTTAACTCAGTGGTTGGTCCTGATAGATTCAGTGGGTGAGTTGTATGCAATATAGTGGAATATTTAATTTTATCTTAACACATCTTTTTCGAATGTTACTTAAATTTTGCCTTGTAATAAAGCTGTAGAAAGAGGCCATTGTGGTACATTAGTACATTTGTTGAAAACTACAGCCTGACACACTTAACAAGTATTACTGGAGTGCTTTGAGAGGTTGCTTTGCCAACTGTTGTCTATAACAGTAAAACATTGTTTGGATATCAGTCAGCATGGTTCACAGAGGAGTGTTCCTGATTATTAACTTAATTTTACCTGAGTATCTTGGATACATTAGATCAGGGGCTAACAGCAGATGTAGTTTATTTAGATTTGGTTAGGACTTTCAGTACTGTACCACACACAGAGATAATTGACGGATATTAATAATTATAAGATGGGTGGCAAATTGATTAGAAGGCAGAAATCATAGAGTAAGAACAAGAAATTCCTTCCCAGAGGTGAACGCAGTAAATGTAGGAGTTCCACATGGGTCAGTGCTCAGTCCCTTAATGTTTAGTTACATCTGGGTTTCCCTTACAACCAAATATCTGAGTAAGTAAATTTACTGATGATACTAAGACAAGGGCAGTTGTATCTAATGTGAGAGACAGGGTACAGTTGCAGACATTTATGACACTGAATATAAGTGGTCAGTGATGAAAGGAATGCTATTAAATGTAAACAATGCAAGGTCTTGCATTTTAGATATAACAATCCTTGTTATTCTTATGCATTGAATATTTGTATATTGCTGAATGAAGACAGAGCAAGGAAAGATTGAAGTAATCCAAGCTAATTACCTTATATTGTATGCATAGTTAATGACAATTAATTACAAAAGCTTACAAGTTTTGATTCCATTGTACGAGTTGGTATGAAAACAAAATATTGTGTTACAATTTATATGTACAAATTTTCACAGATAAAAGGAACTAAAAAAGATCCAGCAAATGTTTATCAGCCAGATATTAAAAGTTAAACATCTCAAATATAGGGGTAGGCTTAAACAGTTATCTTTACAGTCCAAAGGCTATAGGTTAGTTAAGGGGAATCTCATTCTGATTTACAGATCTCATAGCAATAATATCCTGGCCATCATATAGGGTGCTGAGTTTACATAACACACTTTTGCAACAAGGAATAATAGCACTTTTGTAACTTTGCCGACATCGTTAGTGAAAATAGCAGACATTAAAAGGAAAATACAAATGCATTAGATCTTGTGTGATGCTGTAAAAATAATCATCTCTAGTTCTCTGTGGCAATCCTGCATAGTCTACTCAAGAACAATGATGAATTAACTTCAGCCTTATTACAAACATGGGGGTGATTTGCATCATATGCCATTTCTGTCCCTCACTAAGTACTATTACCCATCTGTAACTCAATTTTTTCAGTAGCACTATTCTTGTATATTTAGATGTTAAGTCTTTTATAGTGATCATTGATACTTAGCTTTAGTTATTTTATTTTGTAGATTCATAGGTTCATAAGTGTGTACTACACTAATGACCACAAGGGCATTTTTAAATCTAGCCATGCATCCCAAATCTCTGATAAGTTCTGGTACCTTGATAAGTGAAAGCAGGGGCTTGGGAGATGAAACATTTACAAGCAGGGGCTTGGGAGATGTAACACTTACAGGCTGCCTATGTCCATTACAGACACAGGTGTCAAACCAGGGATGCATTTCCTGTTCCCCATCCAATTGTCCAAGTTACACTTGAATTGGGTTTGGGAGGAACTCTGCTTCACATAGATGAGAAGCCTGTTCCAGAGAAAGGCTAGTCTCTGGGATATGTATCTGTCTTTCCAGCAGGTCCTATTTATATCGCATGCAAGGTTTAAGTCTTTAGAATTGGCAATTCTGGTGGTGTTTGTTTTGCGGATTTACAAAATATCTATCAGGGGTGGTGTCTGACAATCCCTTGTATGCCAGGCACAGATCTCCCCTCAACATCCTGTAGGAAACAAAATACAGGGATAGAGCTTTAGGCAGTCTGCAGAGGGCATGTTACTTATGCCCTGTACTCTTTAAGGAAAGAACCTCTGTGGACATTCCAACTGTTGCGTGTTTCTGTTTAGGTACATACCAAAAGGGGCATTGTACTCGATAGGGCTTACAAATGCCAAATACAGTGGAACAATGATTTCCTTGGACCTAGATGACATACATTTATATGTAAGTTGCCCAACATAGAATGATTTTGTCACTACTATAGGCACGTGAGGGTCAAATGCTAAATTACTGCCTATGTTTGTCCCAAGTCCCTGACTACTGGGTCAACTCTTAGGGGTGTGCTGTCACTATGATAGTTACCTGGGGTGGATGATTTCTCAAGGGATACTACTATGCATCTCTTGCCATTTAGTTCTAGTCCATGACTCTGACATTAGTTATTTGTCTGTGTCAGCCCTTCCTGGAGAACTTTTGTGTCAGTAGAGGATTCTATGACTGCTCCTAATTTGCAGTCTTCTGCAAATTTAATCAGCCAGAGGCCATTGACACTGGCCTCAACTTTAGAGAATAAATACCAAAAAGGAGCAGTCCCAACACCAATCCCTAAGGGACTCCACTTGTAACTGTCCTCTTTGTAGAGGCAGACTTCCCAGTTCTAACTTCCTGGGTCCTGTCTGTGAGCCAGCTGGCTATCTACTGGGTGACATAAGGATTTATACCTAACTTCTTGAGTTTGACAACAATGCCTGGGTGGGGTATTGTGTTAAATGCCTTTGCCAGGTCAAAGTAGGCAGTGTGAACAGTTTTGCTGTCATCCATTGCTTTGGTGAGCTTCTCAAAGAAGTCCAACAGGCTGAGTAGGTATGATCTTCCCTTGAAGAAACCAAACTGGTTTGTGTGCAGTGTCTGGAGGTTTCCTATGTCATTATCAATCATTTCCATGAGGATAATGCTTTACATGGCTTTGCATATGAGTCTAATGAGACTTATGGATCTGTACTTTCCAGGGTCTGTAGATGGCCCACCTTTGTGTAGAGATGACTGTTGCTGTGAAGCCTGTTTGGAGGCTACAATTAAATAGCAATTCCAGAAAGCTTGATAGGACATGTTTCATGTTATTTAGAAGCCATCCTAGAATATTTGTCTGGGCCACTTGATGTACTGCTCTTGGCCTTAAAACATTAAGGGCCTGTTCCCTGTGATAGTAGGAGGAGTTATATTTGATGGTGTTTACTGAGGAGCGGTTGAAGAGGGAAGGAGGTGAAGTTGGAACTGAATTTGTCAGCCAGTAGGTTTGCTATATTTTCTGGCTCAACAATTGTGTATTGCCCTTGAAGTGGCGGACATAGCTGAAGAATGCCTTGTAGTTGTCCTTGGCCTGCGAGGCCACATTTTCCTCAGATTTGGCTTTGGTATACTTTATTTGTCCTCTAGGTTGTTTGTTTAGTTTGGTGAAAGTTCTTTTATCCTTTTGGGTGCTACACCTCCTAATTTTTGCCATGATTTTCTTCCTTCTGTTATACAGCCTATTGATGCTGTGATTCTACCAGGGTGGTTTGTTTTTGAGTTAGTTCTGTACTTCTTGGTTGGTGCAGCTGCATCTCTGCAGCTATTAACATGCTTGTATAGGGTTTCTGTGAAGAGTTCCACATAGGCAGCAGTGTTCTCAGCATTTATGGGGGCTTGAAATTTTGCCAGGTAATCACTTAATAGCAGGAAGTTAGTCTTAGAGTACTTCCTGAACATTGCAGGGTTAGCTGGGGTTCCAGGTTTTATTTTTACTTCAAAGGAGACCATTTTGTGGTCTGAACTTACCAGAAAAGGCATTACAATAGGAACTGTGTATCACTCTCCCATATTAGTGAGGGCCAGATCCAGTATATTTGCATGCCTGGTTAGTGTATTGGCAATCTGGTCCAGGGAGTGTGTTTACAAAATCCAGGGATCTATGTACCTGTACATTTGGTGTTGTATATGATTCTCAGTTAATAGTGGAGTAATTAAAGTCACCCACAAATATGTTATGCATTTCCAGGGTCATAGAGGGGGACTTATAGCTTGCACGGAAGTGGTATGGTATTGTGTCTGTGGTGAGTTGAATGAGGAGAAGCTCAAATGCATTGTCATGTTTGACTAGCCTTGAGGTATATTTATTTTTGACGTAAATTGAGACACCACCACCTTTAGTCCCTGTCTGTGTAGTAGCTGGTCTAAATATGTGGAAGGCAGCATAATTTAACAATTATCTATGGCTGTGCATGGTGATGCTGGATTTATTCACAGCTGAATGGCAAAGCCTGAGTGACCAAACAAATAAACTAACCATGGGGAAAGTAGCATTATCCATACACAGGAGTGGATTATTGCTATTTTATCATGCCATTATTTTTTTAAAGGAATTACTTACCTGTTTAAATAATGGCATTGCATCTGTGGACTTGCTGGTTTAGTTGTGCCTTTCCATATCTTCTCTGGCAAGACATGGCTTCATAATGCACTGCACATGAAAGGGACATGAACATGCAGATGCTTGTACAGGGCATTATGGTAAATGTAAGTTGTGTTTTTTTTTTCCCTTTATGGAGTTAGAGTGTGCATGTTTCATAGGTTCATAGGTTGGTACTAGACTATTGCCCTAGGGCCTGTACAAGCCTAGTCATAACAATTCCCTGGCTATTTCTTCCCACAGTATTTACTTCCCTGGACCCCTGTTTATGTGAGGATGCTTGCAGACTCTTGACATCTTGATAAAAACACAATCACACTGGAACACAGATGTGATGTAATACCTTTTACTGGACATACATAGGTTTTGCAATTACTCTAGCTTTCGAGTTGGCATGTCAGGAGTTAATTAGTTACTGATGTTGGTACTTTTCTGTTATCGGGGCAACAGTTCTAATGCGCTAGCAAAAACACACACAATGATCACCTGTTAGCCCTGAACCGGTTTAGACATGTCTACATCTTGCCATCTATAAATGGTAAAACAGTACAGGTGTTGCCTTTCCAGGGCCAAAATCATAACAGTGATGAAACCTGTATGAAGTATTCTCTAGCAATGCCATTGAATGCTCGCTGTCTGAACATGAAAACAAGCAGTACTGTCATACTTTTATGGGATGTAAGCAGTCCACGTTACCCAGTATACCATTTTAGTTACTATTACAACAAACCTTTTATTCCTGGTTCACTCTTGTATTTGCAAATGTATTTAAGGCAGTTCATATTTACACTTCACAAAAATTGATTTAATTAAAATGGCTACCGTACAAGTTCCAGGAAATATCTTAAAAGGTTTTCTGCTGAAGTCTTCCTCTGTTATTAACAAAAGAACAGTGCTCAGCATTTTTTCCATTAAAATTTACATTTAACAATGCAACTGTGTAGTAACTTAATAAAAACCAACAATACACAAACCTAGGGCCGGATTCACGAAGGCTTGCATGGAGTCTAAGAGTAGTGTAAGATTCCAGACAGCCAATATGTCTGCCGAGCGATCCAGGAACAGCCAGCAGGGGCGTGCATGAGAGCTCCTAAAATGACTCTTGCACGGACAGTGTTAGGTTATGCAAATTACCTCATTTGCTGCTGAAAGCTATGCAAATGAGGTACATTTGCGATCCAGGAAACACTAACCTGTCCGAGTAAGAGTAGTGTTATTTGCAGAAATGTACTCGGTTGGTAATTGAGTACCGTTCTGCCAATAGCAAAACGGAGCAATGGCAGCTCCAAATAAAGGATGCATCCAGTTGAGGAAGCATGCCAATGGTCAAATATAATGCCATTGGCATTTATATGTGTTGCCAAATAATAAAAACTATTTTTTCCCTGATTTCCGATGTTTAAGCGTAGTACTGCACTCTAAAAACCATAAAAAAAGTAATAAAAGGCAAAAATAGGCATTTTATTAAAAATATCCATCTGCCATGCAAGTGAATGACAGGCTGAAGACAACATGGCTACTGAGCAGTGGTTGCTAAGGGGGAAAACTCAGTGTGAGAGATGTAACCAAGCATTAGTAGGCAATCCTATGCAAATGAGTATAAGGATAGTGAATCCCAATTTTCCCTGCCATGTGAACCATGTCCCAGGAGTGTAAGAGTAGGATTAGGGGAGTAACAGAGTAGAAGATAGGTGACATCATGAGGAGGGTATGTATCAAAGACTGTAAGCTTATTGGAGCAGAGTGGCATGTGTTTGCTGTGAGTTACACAGGGCTGGAAGAGGTGTGTCTACAGTTGTCTGAACTGAAACCCAGAAACCGAAGGCGTACACTGTGGCTACCACCAAAGTTTCTTGCAAAGATGCTTACACTGTGTACGTACGTGTGTGCACCTGTACACCCGTCTAAGCCTTTGTGCACATGTGTGCACCCGTGTAAGCCTGTGTAAGGCTATCTAAGCCTGTTTGTGTGGATGTGCACCCGCCTAAGCCTGTGTAAGCCTGTGTAATGCTGTGTGCGTGCGTGTGTGCGTGTTTAAGCTTGTTTGTGCGGCGCCGCCCCCTGTGGAAACAGAAAAGGGAAAAGGAAGGAAAAGTAGTAGTAGGAAGTTAACCAAGGAGAACTAGCAGAGCTGCCAGGTGAAATCAAGCAGAATCAGCCAATTACACAGGCAGTACACTAGCCCAGCCCAGCACTCAAAACTCTGCAAACAACATTCCCCCATGTTTTACTCAGAAACACTGCAACACTGCAGTATACAAAGAGAAGTGAAAACTTAAAAAGCTTAACTGAGAAAAAAAATGTTAGGGGCTGCCATTGCTATTATAAGGCAACATGTGCAAGATGCTGAGGGTGGTGCCATTGTGGATGTTGCTGAGCAACCCAAAATGAGGAGACGGAGAAGAGTGTACAGACCCAGGGTAACCTACCAGGGGCTACATGAGCTGGAGATAGTGGAGCGCTATAGAGTGGACAGAGAGCTCCTGCAGCAAATTGCTGAGCTGTGCAGGCCATGCCTCACACACAGAACCAACAGAGGGGAATCCATCCCAGTGGAAACCAAGGTATGTGTTGGCCTAAGAATACTAGCAACATGTACCTTCCAGAGACCAACTGGTGATATGATGGGGATTTCACAGGCATTAGCATCCAGGGTACTGCACCAGTTCCTGAATGCCACATCAGCACATGTCTGTGATCTTGCATATTTCCCCAATTCCCATGAGGTATTGGCCAGCAATATGCGTCTCTTCCAGCAAATAGCGGAATACCCTGAGGTAGTGGGTGCAATTGACTGCATGCACATACACATCAAAGCACCAGCCGGTGAGCGGGGTAGGGCCTACATCAACCACAAGGGCTTCCACTCCATCAACTGCCAGGTCGTGTGCGATGCCCAGGGCATAATACTGAATGTGTGTGCTGGCTGCCCTGGAAGCTACCACAATTCCCATATCTGGCATCTGACGCTGCTGTACCAGACATTTGCCAGTGGGGACATCCCTGACGGTCACCTAGTGGGGGATGCTGGATACGCACTAGAGCCATGGTTGATGACACCCATCAGAAATGCACACACACCTGAACAAGAACTCCATAATGAGGCACACGCACAAACACGAAATGTAATCGAGCATGTGTTTGGGATGCTGAAGTCACGGTTCCGGTGTCTGGACACATCCAGTGGAGCCTTGCAGTACTCACCTACTACATGTACGCAAATTGTCATGGTATGTGCCATGCTACACAATATGATCCTGTGAAAACAGCTGCAGCAGGAACAGCATGGGGCAGGGCCAAACAGCCCCCAACCATTGCCAAGGCCTGCACAGGCAGAGCATGACTCGGAGGAGAAACAACCTGAGCCTGCCCCAGTAGAGAGAAGGAGGCGTGCCCAGTATGCCTTGGCCTTGGCAAAGAGGCAACGCATAGCACATACACTGGCTCAGTAGGAACCCTGGAAATGATACCTCTCTCTGACTCGCACATAAAATAAAAGGGATGCCTAACCTGACACTACCTGTTTCCAAACATGTATAGGGAGTGTAGTATATGCATCCGACATAGGCAGCCCTGCAGCACCACCGGAGGCATGATTGCCATGTTTTAAACAATACAAAGCAGTGCTAAGCAGCATTTACCAATATTTAGTATATGTAAACAAAATTGTCTGTGCTAACTAGCGCAATGTTGGGCAACGTTGAGCAATGTTGGGCAAGGTCGTGCAAAGTTGAGCAAAGTCAGGTAAACATGCTCATATTTGCTTTACTGTTCCTTAAACAGTCTGGTCTGCCCAGCATGAAAAAAAAAAAGCAGTGACAGAGCTCAAACCCACACTACTGTGTACTATAGTCACAGTACTAAACCACTAAGCCATGATAGCATTCAGTGGCACCATCACAGCAGGACAATTGTACAGTAATGCAAACACAAAGAAATGCTGTATCATGTCCCTAAAGAGGCATATGGGTAACCTCCCCCACAGGCCTATGCAGACAGAGAACATCAGGCCAGGTGGTGTGATGTGGGTTGTGTAGGCTATGAAGTCGCAATCTAATATACGGGACACTGGACGCTAGGATCTGTAGCACAGTAGTATGCCTCAAGCCAGTACGATAGGCAACAGTACAGACTGAAATCGTGTACCGTACATAGCAGTGCAGGCATAGCAAATGTGTATAAGTGTCAGGTGAAACCCTCATCCTATGTACACCCACAGTAACAATCAAGTGTGCCCCTGGGTAGAAATATACAAGGAGCAGCTATCCCCCCCCTGTATGTAGAAATGTTGATAAGTCTATGCAAAGTGTCTCATGGAAGCCCTGCAGGCACAGCATGATCCCTGTTGATCTAAGATACAAAGGTGAGCCCTACTGTAAAGATACAACTTGACTTTCTATACACATATAGGATAAATGTCTATACTGGGCATGTTCACACACTCCAATAAATGTAGTGGATTTCATTCAGCATTACACTGAAAGGTCATACAACACACTTAAAAAATGAAGCAAATGTCAGGCAACAACATACTGAAAGATCATACTGGGCATGCTCACACATATGCCAAATACGGAGGTGATAATAAGGGCTCTATGGACAAATGTGGACAGACATCTCTACTTCCAGAAACACATTCACAAAGTTGTCAGAAAATCATGCTATGTGTTCACATAAACTGCCAAGGTCTGTGCATGTAGGTCAAAGGAGGTTCCCAGTACTTATCAGTCATCAGACCCATCAGAGAGTACCACAACACACTTGCGATGAATCAGACTAGGCACATTCAGCAGCCAGAAAGACCAATGAAGTACCCTAACAAGAGGATTACTGGCCTCAAACAGTTGCCCCATGCAACAAGAATGAATGTAACCCAATCTGTACTCAGTTGCATACTGTCTACTCAGGAGATCTCTGCCCAACAGACAGGTCCATGTCATGGCTACACTCAGATCTGTACTGAATTACAGCTCAATGGCACTAAATATACAGACCCAACTGATATTGCCAACATCCTGGCAGATAGGATCAGTGTTAACTATACCCCCCTCTCACCCATGAAAGAGCACATCTCTATAATTGAAGACTGCAAAGTTGCTGTCATCATGGCTGCACAGGTAAAAAACACTCTCCAAAGCCAGTATCACAGCAGCCATGGGACCAGATAACTTCACAGGCTGTGTTACACACAAACCACAGAATGAACAGGCACCACACTGACGTACCATGTGCAGTCATAGCCTCACCTCATGCTTTGTGCCTGTTGAATGGTGCACAGTGATGGTTATCCCACTACATAAGGGTGGAGACACCACGGACCCCAGGAACTAGCGCCCCACGAGCCCGCTCTTCAAGGCCATGGAATGTATCATCATACAACATATAAACAATTACATTTGTAATCCCCAAACCCTGGACCACAACCATGTTGGGTTTGTAAAATGCAGATCATGTCACCTAAACCTGATAGATGACGCTGAAGCAGTCAACAGAACCGTTGACAAGGGTAAGGTGGTTCACACAGCCTATGTTGATCCTGCCATGGCTTACAACACCACCCCACACTCTGGAAATATAGATAAACCCACTAAACTAGGTATAAATTGCTATGTCACAAGATGGGTTGTCAACAGGCTTACTGACAGAACATACACTGTGAAAGTAGCAAACTCCAAGTATGACTTTGGACCAGTGATGAGTGCAGTACCACAAGGTCCAGTCCTGTGTCTTTTCCTGTTTAGTATCTACTTCCCTGAAGTAAACTTTAATATGGAAGATCTGTGGCTACAGAAGTTACCAGAGGACTGCAAACTAGGAGCCATAATTGTAAACACTAAAGATGTGGACATCCTACAAAAGGGCCTCACTGAGACAGATGGCTGTTGTCAAAGCCATGGGCTCTAGCTCAATGCCAAAAGGTGCATTGTCATCCCCTTTGTTAAAATGTCTGTAGCCAAGAACTACAACATAGGCGGTAGTATACTTAACACTGAAAGTGTGACAAGAGACCTTGGGTCACAGGTGTACATTGGACACAAGTGTGATAATCACATCCCTACAGTAGTCAGGAAACCCTGCTATGTGGCACACCTCATCACAAAATGTGTCTCATGCAGAATAGAAGAGGACATTGTTCCCCTCTACTCATCACTCACTAGAACTATAATAGAGTACAACACCACTTTTGCTATGTACCTCACAGGACAACTACAACAACTGGAAAGCCTGCAGTAATACCTCACAAAGAGCATTAGCAGCCAGAAATACATGCCATACACAGACCATCTCAAAATGCTCCATCCGTACTCCCTTGCATATCACCTACTCAGAGGTGTTCACTGCCTAACATACAAAGCTATGTCAAACACAGAGCTGTTGGACATACTTCACGTAAAACACTCACAATCCCTCTGAACTTCGGACCCAAAACCACAAGTGAAATACAAAAGGAAGGGGTGTAGCCATTTACCTTATGGATACCCACACCTTCAGGTTAGTGGCACAGCATGAGGCCTTGGAGACCATGCAAGTGTAACTAACATTGGGCAAAGCTGCTCATCAGATTGTAGCCTGCTGCAGATCACCTACCTTGTCACAGGAACCTCACTCAGTATTCCTGAGAACAGTGCAAAATATAGAGGTCCTATCAAACACCATTATATGAGGTGATTACAACTACCCAAACATTGAGTTTGAGAATTACTTGTGTACAACATCCTTTGCCCAATGTTTCCTAGAGTTTAAAAGCTCTAACACCCTGGAACAGCTGGTCACCATGCCCACTAGAGGTGACACCATACTGGACATGATCATCACCAACATGGGGTACCAGTGTTCCACAACAGAGATAAAGCCCTCGCTGGTAATATCAGATCATAAAGTAATCACACTGGACATCCACATCACCCCCCCCCCCACCCAGTCAATGAAACCACTGTGAAGACATTTTCAAAAGCAAACTGCACACATCCCAAGACAAAAGTGGAAAGTTCCAAAGACCTCTTTCTGTAGGATAATGATATACAATCTGCCGAATCAGTTACAAGTGAATCCTATGAGCATCTACAGAGATGCATGGATTGAGACATCACAAATAAAACCAAGATGCACTCCTCCAAAAATAAGGAAACAATCTGGTGGTCATCACCCATAAATAAGCTAGACAACAGAAGGAGGAAACTAACACCTGATAGAGCCAACTTCACTAAAGGAAAGGCATCACTGATCAGTATTAGGGAGAAGCAATGATCGCTCATAAAATAATTCAAGGACACTTTCAAAAGACGAATTGCCAAGGACTGTAAGAATGACAACCACAAAGCCTGCGGTAGCTATACCAGACATGTAGGTGTCAACTTCTAAATATGCTGTCAGCTACTGACAAATGGCAAGGAATACACTGAACCAACTTTCATTGCCCACATCCTGGGGGACAAGTTCAGTGCAAACTTCTCCCCATCACCCCAAAAGGGCCTGTGTCCATCACAGAAGGATGCAGAGCCCCAGACATCATGGACATGCAGGTAAAGACAGCCCTCTCCAAAGCCAAGAACACAGCATCAATGGGACTGGATGGTGTCCCAGGCTGCGTCTTACACTAGGCCCAAAAGGAACTACACCCTCACCTATATTCACTGCCCAGACTCAATCATACCACAGGGTATGTACCCAAAGAATGGCATACACAAACAGTCATCCAGCCCCACAAAGGGGGTGCCACAACAGAACCTGGAAACCATTGCCCTATATGTCTACTCAGCCTGGTGTACAAACCTATTGAGCAAATTGTCATGGAACCCATAAACAGTGACACTGGGGACCTCCAGACACTGGACTCTACACAACCCCACATTGTTAAAGGCAGATCCTGCCTTCTAAACATAGTTGACGTACTACAAACAGTTACCAAGGACATAGATGGAGGTGAAAGTAGTCCACACAGCCCACCTGGACCTCACTAAGGACTTTTTACACCATTCCCCACTCTGTCATCATGGACACGCTTACCAGCCTGAACATCAACAACTATGTCACAGGATGTGTGGCCAAGTGGCTCACAGATCAAACACACATGTTCAGAGTTGTGGGTGCCATGTCTGACTCTAAGACAGTCACAAATGGCAACCCACAGGTCTTGGCCCTGGGACCCCACCTGTTCAGTAGACACTGCTCAGAGGTACAGACAAGTACGGGAGGAGTATGGTTGAACAGGTTTGCAGATGACTGCTAACTATGGTCCATAATCGACTCTATGGCTGACACACACATCTTCCAGAAGGGGCTTACAAAGACAGATACCTGGTGTCAAAACAATGCCCCAAGAAGAATGGCAAAGAATGCATAGCCATCCCCCTTGGCTAAAACAAAGTGCAAACAAATTACCACATATGTTGTACTCCAGTATGTATGGAGAAAGTCATGAAGGCCCTGGGGACACAGTTAGATAGTACACTCTTCTTTGATGATCACATGGCCAAAGTGTTTAGACATTCCTTCTATGTAGCCCACCCAATGTCACCTAATGTAACCCACTTTGTCTAGTCTGATGATGTCACCAACCTGCAAATATACCTGTGGAAAGTCAAGTTTCCAGTAATGTATGTAGCGTGTTGTGTAAATGCATACTCCTGTAGTCTCATAAACCAGTTAGATAGGGGTTTAAATCCTGCACTTGACAAGTGTGTGTCTGCTTATGTGTAGTCTCCTTGGAGAAGTGCTACCTTTTCGGAGAGTACTCATACACCTTAAAAGTGGTATACTAATCTATGTCAGGTCTGATGATGTCACCATCCTACAAATATACCTGTGAAAAATAAAACTCACATTAATGTGTATAGTACGTTGTGTAACTGCATACTCCTGTAGTATCATAAACCAATTAGGTAGGGGGTTGAATCCTGCACTTGACAAGTGTGCGTGTGTCTTTTTTTATGTGATCTCCTTAGAAAGGAGCAACCTTTTTGGAGAGTACTCATACACCTTAAAATTGGTATACTAATCTTTGTCAGGTCTGATGATGTCACCATCCTACAAATATACCTGTGGGAAAAAAAACTCACAGTGATATGTACAGTGCATCATGTAAATGCGTATTCCTGTAGTATCAGAAACCAATTAGGTAGGGGTTTGAATCCTGCATTTAACAAGTGTGCGTTTGTCGGTTTGTGTGTGATCTCCTTGGAGAGAAACAACCCTTTTGGAGAGTACTCATACACCTTAAAAGTGGTATACTAATCTTTGTCAGGTCTGATGATGTCACCATCCTACAAATATACCTGTGGAAAAAAGATCTCACAATGATGAGTATAGTGCGTCTGTAGTATCGTAAACCAGTTAGGTAGGGGTTTGAATCTTGCACTTGACACCTGTGTTTGTGTGTAATAACCTTGGCGAAGAAAAACCTTTTTGTAGAGTAGTAGAACACCTTACAACTGGTATACTTATCTTTGTCAAGTCTGATGATGTCACCATCTTACAAATATCCCTGTGGAAAAAAAGACATCTCAGTAATGTGTCTAACACACCATGTTAATGTGTACTGCTCTAGTATCATGAAGTAATAAGGTAGGGGTTTGAATCCTGCACTTAGTGAGTGTGTGTGCTCTAGGTGTGTGGCACTGTTGGTCAATGTGTAGTGTGTTTTGCTTTTACTACTGCATGACATATCAGTAGGCATTGCACATGTGAGGTAGCTGTGTGGCAAATACATATACGTACATGTTACCTCAATTATTGCATGTGTGTGAACCCTGCTTTCTCCAGGTACACAACTGTCATCTTTGCCAGACTGCGCTGCTGCTTCCAAGACCTTAGGTCACATCTATATGCTTGTGACAAGGCCAGCCACTGCAGTGATCCCTAGCCTATGTCATCCATGTCACACACACTCATTACGGTTTCTACTGAATTGTGTGAGTGAGGGTTTATGGCCGAGGTATATGTTAGACCTGTTCTAACGCAGCAAAGTCTGTCAATGATGACTATTCATTATAGGTGTACAGCAACCTTTGTGGATATGCATGCAAACCCCTTATTGCTTATGTGATCCACCGAGGTATTTCAAAATACCTTAGGAAGAGATGACATAACACTTGGTTGCATGTACACATCGGTACCTGTTCATCATGTTGGTGGCTACTACCTATGTGGCACTGTGGGGATACTATGTTCCGTAAAGGTGGATGACTATGCTTAGTTTGGCTAATAGCTTTACAGCATGGGTTTGACAACAGTTATCTGTCTGTATGGTACCCTTGTGGAGGATGTGTGTGTCATCTGGAGAATGCATTATAGGCCACAGTATGCATTACCAGATGTGGACGGACATATCCCTACTGTGATTGCTTGTACCTAAGAGAGTTATATGCCAAACAGGAGTGGTCTCAGTAATGGGTGCAGGTGAATACCACTGGTTACTGGCATAGTATAGTACCTGAAGGATCCAAATGTTGCTGTGTGTCCTACAGCTGTGTGTCAGTCGTGAAGACATCATCTAATTATTGGTTATGGTCAGGCTGTTGAAGTTATGTATACTACCAGAATGCAGAACAATGACAGATAGTAACAGTATCACCCACAGCACAGTGTCAAACCATGTCATACACACGTGTAGTCATGTTCCGAAATTTGTGTAGTACAATGCATACTTGCCACCAATAGAAACTATGTAGTGTTACTGTGCAATACAGGGCATGCCACCCTGCCCATGTGTCCACTATGCACATACATGCAGACAGTGCACCTCCACCATGCTCACAGATGTACACCTGCAAATCTGTGCTACACACATCCCACACATACTGTCCACTCTGTAACACATGCTGCCAATACTACACACATCAGCCAAGTGGCATGTGGGTGGACAATACACTATTCTAACTAACACTGGTGTAAACAATACTACAATGACAATCATAGCTTTAATGCATCATGCCTGCTCAGCTACACCTTCAAGCATATCATTACACTCTACTGCTGACAACATGGTAACATTGCTATACTGCTATAAAGTCACCCTGTGCATCAGCACCATGGTAGCCTGTTCTTGCATCGATGTTACAGATTACAGGAGGTGGCACAGGTTTCATCATATGCACAGGGTGTGTTGCTGGTTTGCCAGAGGCCTACAGTGAGTCATCCAATCAACATGTATGTGTATGTGTGAGGGGCAAGAGTACTGCTATGGGCCAATGTTGATGTAATGTGTGTGGGTATGTGTTAGGTGTCGTAGGTGCCTGGTTCATGTGTGTGTGTCTGCATGTACACACTTCCACCATGTGGCTGCCATATACGGGTATTTGTGAGACAGCCACAGACTGTACCTGCCAGGCTTTACAGATCACCATTTCTGGCCACTGATACGGTACCTGTGCTTGGCAGTGGTGCTACTGACACTATCAGGTACTAAGCCAGACTGGATACTATCCCCAGAGGTAGATGTATGTACACTGGACCCAGGTCTCTGCTGGGACTGTCCAGAGCCACATGCACATGGTCTTCTTGGATGTTCTATGGACAGCCCACCCTCAACATTGCTGGGGCTGGTACTGGCACTATGGGAGCAGCTGTGACTTGAGGGACGTCTGTGGCGACTGCCCGCTGCTGATGTTGCTGGCATACGTCCACATTGACGACTCAACCATCCTGCACTGTCCTGACTCATGGACATGACATTGTGGAGGACATCTAATGTCTCTCCCCAACGTCTATCTGTGACCTCAGTGTAATGATGGATGGCACCTGCTAGGTCATGGATACTGTCAATTACGGCAGTGTTATGTGCCCTATGTGCCCTTAGTCCCTGTCTGGTGTACAATTTCATACGTGCCTATGCCTCCATGACAGCCTGGAACATGGGTGACGTTGTCAGACCTGTGGCACATCTGCCAGTGGCATGATGAGCAGCAGTGCTCTGACAAGAACTCCTGGACATCTGCCTATGTGGTAACCTTCCAGACATCTGGGTATGGCTGCTGTGTTGGGATGCATGTGCCATGGATACCACACTGTCCTGGCCAATGCTGACTGTATGCTGTCCCTCAGCTAAGGGCATTGGTGATGGATATATTGGCAGTATGACTGTGTGCATGGATGGGGTGGACACTTGTGCACTGTCGATTGGTGGCCCAACGACAGACCCTGGCAAACATGCCTGTGCCTCAACACACCTATCATCATCATCACTATTTTGCTCAGTGACATTGGTTTCCCCGCTGCAGTGAACCAGCCCAAGGTCAGCACCTGTGAGAGAAAGACAGGAAACACACTTTACGACCTGTACATGATGTCGGCACACATGCACACATGAACACATGCACACATGAACACATGAACACATGCACACATGAACACATGCACACAGGCACACATGAACACATGCACACAGGCACACATGAACACATGAACGCATGCACACATGCACACATGAACACATGCGCACATGCACACATGAACGCATGCACACATGAACACATGAACACATGCACACATTCACACATGAACACATGCACACATGAACACATGAACACGAATACATGAACACATGAATACATGCACACATGAACACATGAACACATGCACACATGAACACATGAACACAGACACACATGCACACATGCACACAAATGCACTCCTCACTAAAACAGACACACACACACACACACACACACACACACCAATAGCAATCCAGAACATACTCAATAGCGGGTGATGGTGGGGTACAGTATCACAAGGTAAACAGTTATATCACATGTGTCAGCATGCAGGACATGTGTTTCTCAACAGCATGCAGTGCGGGTATAGACAGCCCTTGCTAATAACAGTATACATGGCTTTGATGCATGTGTGCTGTTGTTCAGTGATCGGCGTCACCCTGGAGCACAATGTGTACATGGACACAACATTGCTGTGCAAGTATTAAAAGCTCTGCAATGTCCTGTGCACCATCACTCACAGGTATACATACCATGGCTGGCTGTGTATCTGTGTGTCAAATAGATATCCATTTCTGATTAGAGCGTCTGTGTCTTTAGCAGATGATTGTGGACACAGGTTTAGCACATGCATGCTATGTATACACACAGGATGAGTGGTGCATGTATACCTGATGGAATACCATTGCTCAACATAGCCATTGTACATTGGTTATGGTGAGTGTAGGACATATTGTGGACATGCCAGTGCCAGCCATGACATGGCATGCTACAACACAACTGCAACATTAAACTTCACACATACACAGTGTGTGTCATGTGACCTATACACTCAATAGCATTACAAGACATATATGTGTCACTTTGTACAAATGGCGATTGCTATGCATAATGTGTATCAGTGCATATGTCTGCACACACACAACATTGAGGTGCATAGCAGTTAATGCTATGTGTGGTACTGTGGTCACTGTAACTGGATGGGGTGTACTACCATGAGCCATCATCATGCAGCATCATGTGGTCGCTCAAGGCTACTAATGTGTGCCAGACTGGCGCACAGAACTGCAGTACCATGGCTACATTCACCATTTCACAGCAAGTTGTTACATGGGTTTGTATGATGCCCAATAGGGGGCATTGCCTAACATGAATGTTTTATGTGTTGAAGAGTGTCGCACAGCCACATGAGAGGCATCTACACCTCAGGTATATCATGTGTGCTGTGTGGATGACATTTGGGATACTGGAGTGTGACCTTACAGTGGGTGTCTGAATATGCCATGTGTAGCATGTTAACGTGTACTGTGTATGACAAAGTTGTGTATGTTGTGTGCTTGTGTATCGATTCTGCCTATCTGACTTCCACTACAGTGTTGCCACAATTGTGTGGGATGCTCTGTGTATTGTATGTGTTTTAGGCATCTACCCACATTACTGGGATGTGCATAGTCTCATAGCAAACATGCACAGCATGCATTATGCGTAGGTGTGATACGTGTACATGGCCTACACCTCACCTATGACATGCCGATATAATTAGCAATTTTATTAGAACACACTCACCAGCATGGGTCTGCTGCCTTGCTGTCACACCAGAGGGACCTACAAGGATATGAGACAGTTTGTCAGTGGCAACAACTGTGGCATTGCTACTGTGTGTTTGCAATGTTACAGTAGTACAACGGTTGACATTCACAGGCCTACAGATTATATTCCTAATTATTAGTATTGCACAACACTAGGCACCACATCTTCTAACTACACAGTACACATCTCACATAAGCATGCTCTAACAATAGAGGTAACTGAAAAAATATTTTGAGCTCTCTCTGCTTACTGCTTGCTGCTTCTTGCTGTGGGATGGATCTGAAGTGTTCTTAAGACACTCAGTCTTGCTGGCTGGATTCTGCTAAAATTCAAAGTCTAGTTATATTTGCATTCACAGTCTGTTGCATACAGAAACTTGCAGAATATACACTAATGAGAGAATATACTTTGCAGCATCAACTTTAGAGAGCAGTAACAAATAACTTTTTATAATAAACCAAACGGAAACACGTTACAGCTTAAAAGTACTGTTCCAACTTTACTTCTCATATAGTACAGATGATGTGAGAGATATAACATTTACCTTAGAACTTGTGTCCCTACCATACTTCTAACATAGCTGGATTTATACAGCTCTTTATATACACTTTTTAGTCATGCATAAACATATTTTTGAGGAAACACATTGTTCTGTATTCTATTTTGGAGAATTGCTTATCCTGTAGAAACAATACTAAGCTTCCTTGTTTAACAATGTCTTGTAAGAGACCAGCTTTTCTGACAGTGTGAATATCCTGTAACAGTGTCCTGATGTCCATGTAGAAAAACATTTTTGAGAAAACACATTGTCAGAGATCAGCTTTTCTGACAGTGTGAACATCCTGTATTTTATTTGGATCTTTGTATAAAAAACATCTGTTCTTGTGTCATATCCTGTTTTTCCATGCAGAAAAACATATTTTTGAGAAAACACATTGTCACAGTGTCATAAACATATCCTGTTGTTTTAGGAAACATATTGTGTCCATTTTTTATATGCAGAATAACATGTCAGTGTTCTTTAAAAGCAGATTTTGTATTTTTGCTCTTGCATACATCCTGTTTCTGAGTCTGTAAGGGAAAATGTCCATTTTTAAAAGCAGATTTTGTATTTTTGCTCTTGCATACATCCTGTTTTGAGTCTGTAAGGAAAGAATGTCCATTCAGCAGATTCCTTTTCCAAGCCATGGTCATTTAGTATGACTGCTGATCACATATTACTAAACTTTGTTTCTGCATTTAAGCAAGCCTTTTCTTTCAGCATATTTACAACATAATTAATTTCAGATTTATATTCATAAAATCTAACAATTCCCTCTGTTTTTAAACATACTCAAAACATTTTATATAGAAAACACATTAAGAAACAAACCTTTAGTTTGATACAACAAATAAAAATGCAATTTTACATAGTTAATACAATGATATTAAAGTATTACTACCAAAACTGAATGTATTTAACAACTTTTTCTTTTGCAGACCATTCTGTGAAAATATTTTATCAGTTATGAGCTGTGTCTGCTTTAATGTTATTATTATTTTTTTTTTTTTAACTTGATCATTTTATTCTTTTGCAATCATAGAATTTCTTTTATGACTTAGAACTGTTCCATTAACTCTTTGCAACTGTTGAATTAACTATAAGAGACAGTAACCATGTGCTACTGCAAGCATTTATACACTACTGAAAACATACAATTTCAATGTCATTTTAACCATAACATTGTGGTCATGTCTTTAAACTGCCCATTAACATCTTGGTAAAATACTGAACTGGGCTTAGATAATAAATATTTGAAAGCAATTATTTTACTGGGGTAAAACCAATGATATTACAACTTGACAAATTACTTTTGAACTTATTACAATGTACCCTGATCAGTATGTATTTACACAGACTGTTTGCTATTTATGCATTTCAATTTACTAGGTATACTGGACCCACTTTTTTAAAACATGTTTTTTCACACATATTTATTACTAGACATTCATTTAATTTGTACTGAATTCTTCTGCATTTGTACATACAATGACTATAAAGTACATTTAGTCTAGTCTTACAAATTTAATAACATTAATATTAAGCAAAATCTTGGAAAATGTTTGTCTCTTTAGAAATATCTAGTGGAATTGCCACCAAATCCATATGTCCTGTTATTTTAAACTACATACTCAGCAATTAAAATATTGATGCTTTTTTATACCAACATTGTCATTGATGCTTTTTTATACCAACATTGTTTTGCCAAAAACATATTAAAAATAGTGACCATTCTTGTTCAATTTTTTTTTACATGTCTTTATTCTCTCTTGTATAGCTGTAATCAATTTTAAGCCATCTCTTGTTTTTTAAACCATCTCTTGTATAGCTTTATAGTTTAACAGGTTGTAAATACAATTTAATGCTAAACAATACAATAATAACCATTATGATAGCTATTAACAACTTGTAAAATATCTTATCCTGTCAGGTTTAATCCAGTTTACCAGTATTTCTAATACACTAATACCTGTTTCCCCCCCCCCCATAAAAGAGTATTGTCAAGAAGGAATGAGATATTTTTTTTCCTGTAGCTTTATTTTAGACCCTTATTATTTATTTTTTCTATAGCTTTATTTCAGACCCTTGTTGTTTATTTTTCTGTAGCTTTATTTCAGACCCTTGTTGTTTATTTTTTCTATAGCTTTATTTCAGACCCTTGTTGTTTATTTTTTCTGTAGCTTTATTTCAGACCCTTGTGCAGTACTGCTTATACAGTCAGTGTAAAACTGAGAAAGTGCCCCTCCCCCTGTAGTACTTCAGCACTGTTTTCCTGCCCTATGCTGTAAGAATAGAATGTATGTCAGCCTAACACTATGGTTATACATTTATTTTATTAAATTATGAACTTTTGTCTGATTTGATATTTTTTTATAAAGCTTTTGCTGTTTACTACCACTAGTAGGCATTTACACCCTCCTGCACAATTGATTTGAACTGTATATATACTATAGCCCATTTGCTGGCTGTACTTGATGCAACTGAGGTTTTTTTTTTGTCCTTTTAACATTTACTTGCAAACAGATTATCAGTGACATCTATGCACAATTGTGGCATTTTGTTACAATTACCAAATAGTGCTGCTTGTAAACATTTTAACAAGTATGTTTTTAACAACAATAATGCTTTAGAAAAACTCAAGCTACTTATCTGGCAATCAGTCTTGTTGTTTATCTTATCTTTCCAGCATTTCCTGTAACTATTCATTCAGTCTAGGAAGGTCTGAGCTCACATTTTATATTCTGTAAACTATAGTTAATTTTTTGGCATTTTTCCTTTAATGTGATTGTGATTTGCATAACTATGCATTTATACAACATAAATAGACATTATTTTACAATTACCTTACATGGATTTCAGTATTTTTTTATTTATTTATTTATGTAACTATTTAACTATTTAACTGTCCTGCCATTAATTTTACAAAAACTGTTTGAATAATACCATCTGTGATTTTCTTTTTTAAAATTCAGAACTTTAACTGTTTGGTGTTACTATATAATTATAAACAAATTGTAAAAAACAAAATAGATATTAGTTTAACCAACACATTTATATTTATATTATTTATATTTGCTGTTGTCTGACTATTATTCTTGTGTATTGTAAACAAATGTACTCTAGATGAAAAGAACATACATGCATGTCTGTTTTGTATCTGTATATCTTTATACAAGCATGTCAGTCTTGTGACTTTAAATTTTTATTCATCTATTTTTATTTAATTTTATATACTAGAACAGTTTTGTTTACCTTTTGACTATGCTAATGATTGGCATTCATATGCTTTACTTTACTGTAATACTTGCTTTAACTGAATGAAAGTAAAACATTTAAGAATGATTTGTCCAGACATCAGATGCTACCATCTTACCATGTATGTTTAACCATTGTCAAAACATAAGCATATTATAAAATATATTTCTTTTGCATAGATTAGCTGTGTATGCAGGAAGTTCCCAGTCTCTGTCAGTTCAGCTAATTTATTTCCTTTATCCTGCAACTGCTGTTGAATTTCCAGTAATGTTGCATGGTCTTTCTGACATTCTTTAGTAAGCTGTTCTGCTGAATTTGAAACTCCTATGCACTTTTGAAAAGATGTATGTATAACTTGTCTAAGCTTCCTGAACTCATTGTGTCTGTCTTTTAGAAGTTTACTACATTCCTTTGTAACAAAATGTACTAGGGGTTCTATCAGTAACTGATTTGACTCACATGTGATGACAGGACATAACTGTTCAACATCAAAATGTAATTCTTTATCATGAACAGATCTGTCTTTACAGTCTATTTTTTTAGCAATATGATGCAATATTATTTTATGGCATAATACACAAAATGCAGTTTTTGTTGAAGCACACACTAAACATTTGCCATTTTTCACATGATTTTCTTTGAGATACCAGTCAAATATTGTAATACATTTGCATAATGCCTTACTATCAACCTGCCCTAATAAGGTTTTACATTTACTAATGTGCTGTGTATACCAACATAGCAATTTACTAAAGTTTGGTTTACTCCTGCATGAATTATAAATAATATCCATATTAATAATAAAAAAACTGTCTTAAGAATATACAAACTGTTAACATCATCCACACTAAATATGTGACACAGAAAAAAGTCTTACCAGTTAGCAAGAAAACAGGTGATCAGGCTGCTATTGCAGATGGCTAGAAATTTTTCAAAGTCACTTGAGAAGCTGGGAAAGCACAATAGGCAGTGAACTATTGGGCTAGTGGATATCCCCCTTTTCTTAGCGAAGTTATGGCACTGCGAATTTCTTGAACTAGTCTCACTCCGGATTGTAGACGTCTATAAAACTTTACTACTGCAAGCTGCATAAACTGGAATACTTCTGTTTAGGATTTACACATACGTACAAATGTTAGTTACTGCAATTTAACTGAAGTGACCCTCTGCAGGGCTTACCATCACTCCTCCTGTGTTTGAATGCAGATTGTAGGTTCAAATGCAGGCTAGCTTGCCATTGAAAAAATTATATGGAACTAGTCACTCAGCTGCCTCGCCATTGAAAAAATATTTTGAGCTCTCTCTGCTTACTGCTTGCTGCTTCTTGCTGTGGGATGGATCTGAAGTGTTCTTAAGACACTCAGTCTTGCTGGCTGGATTCTGCTAAAATTCAAAGTCTAGTTATATTTGCATTCACAGTCTGTTGCATACAGAAACTTGCAGAATATACACTGATGAGAGAATATACTTTGCAGCATCAACTTTAGAGAGCAGTAACAAATAACTTTTTATAATAAACCAAACGGAAACACGTTACAGCTTAAAAGTACTGTTCCAACTTTACTTCTCATATAGTACAGATGATGTGAGAGATATAACATTTACCTTAGGACTTGTGTCCCTACCATACCTCTAACATAGCTGGATTTATACAGCTCTTTATATACACTTTTTAGTCATGCATAAACATATTTTTGAGGAAACACATTGTTCTGTATTCTATTTTGGAGAATTGCTTATCCTGTAGAAACAATACTAAGCTTCCTTGTTTAACAATGTCTTGTAAGAGACCAGCTTTTCTGACAGTGTGAATATCCTGTAACAGTGTCCTGATGTCCATGTAGAAAAACATATTTTTGAGAAAACACATTGTCAGAGATCAGCTTTTCTGACAGTGTGAACACCCTGTATTTTATTTGGATCTTTGTATAAAAAACATCTGTTCTTGTGTCATATCCTGTTTTTCCATGCAGAAAAACATATTTTTGAGAAAACACATTGTCACAGTGTCATAAACATATCCTGTTGTTTTAGGAAACATATTGTGTCCATTTTTTATATGCAGAATAACATGTCAGTGTTCTTTAAAAGCAGATTTTGCATTTTTGCTCTTGCATACATCCTGTTTCTGAGTCTGTAAGGGAAAAATGTCCATTTTTAAAAGCAGATTTTGTATTTTTGCTCTTGCATACATCCTGTTTTGAGTCTGTAAGGGAAAAATGTCCATTCAGCAGATTCCTTTTCCAAGCCATGGTCATTTAGTATGACAGCTGATCACATATTACTAAACTTTGTTTCTGCATTTAAGCAAGCCTTTTCTTTCAGCATATTTACAACATAATTAATTTCAGATTTATATTCATAAAATCTAACAGTAACAGTAGTCTACAGCTATGCCATGTCACCTGCACGCTCCATGTCAACTTGCTGTGTGGCTCCGGCCTCCATGATGATACATATTAGTTGTTGTTGTTGTTGTTGGCCAGGAGCAGCTCCTCCACTCTGGTCAGGGGAAGATGGATGGCTACCCCATCACCTGTGGCAAGCTGTTGTCCATGGATATCAGACGCACACTGCCGGACATGTCTAATTAAATCACTGCAGTGACTGCGTACCTGCTCATATGTCCAGTTATGCATGCCTATGTCATTTACCCTATGGACAAGATCTTGCCACAGTGCAGTCCGCTCATGCTGGTACTGGCGGGTTCTGGAGAACAGCAGGGCATAGTGCTGCACCAGGCTTGTTGTTATTATTTCCTCCTCTGCCGGGCTACAGCTGGGGTTACAATGATGGGACATGACCCTGGAAGACAATGAAACAATATGTGTGTGAGCAAGTCATGTGGCACACTTAACATTCTAAAGTACAGATATCAATAAACTGCCATATATAGCAACCTATTGGCTGTCAGATGATACACACATTCAATACCACATATCAGTGCTCAGCCCACAACTGCCTGACAGTGCCTGGCACACCCTATATATCAAACCATGAAAAGTATAGTGAAAACTCCACCAGGCACAAATGAATCGAAGCTCCAAGGTAGAAAATGCTTTTAATAAGCACTTTTAAACCACTCCACAACAAAGACTGGGTCTATAAGATAACAACCAAGCACAATAACGTATCCACATACACGTTTTCGTCGCCAACTTCATCAGTTATACATCCATTTTAAAAACTGAAATGCTTTTATATGCTGTTTGAATTTAGTCACAAATCAATTAACCAATCATTTGGACACATTAATTAGAATTGATTGAATTAAATAGTTGGTTCGTAAAAACTTTACATTAAAAAACACAAATAAATGCAATTCTCTAAAAACAAGTGTTCTCAACTTATAACCTATTTATAGTGGTTTGTTTAAAAACTTAAAAAACTTTTAAAACCTTTTAATACAACTTTTAAAATATTTCTATGTAGACATGGTTAGGGCTTTTGGATCTGAAATTGCAACAAAGCACCATCTTGTGGCCATAAAATAAATTACAAGACCAACCACTAGGACTTTCAAAATTCAAACGAAAAAAATGTATTTTTTAGAATTGTGTATAGAAGTAAGATGACAATGAAAGTAAACCTAATAAAACTTCTTTAAATTAAAGCTTGGCAGCTCTCATCTTCAAAACTGGAGCCAATGATACCATATCATTGAGCCCAAAGTTGCGATTTGCATCCAGAAAGAGTTGCCAATACAATTCTTTGTAATCAATAAGTGTTTCCCACATCCCACCTCTTGGGTTAGTGGGAACTACTTCTAAAATAAAAAATGAGTAACCTGTGGTATTACATTTTGTTGAATGCTTACTCAGTGCATTTTTTTCATTCATCACCCTGACATCATATAAGTGCTCATATATTCTCTGTCTGAGCTTTCTTTCACTCTTTCCAACATAGAAAGAGGGACATTTTTTACAAACAGCTAAATATATGATGCCTTTGGTGTCACAATTGGCAAATGTATTTAAATGCAGGGTCATATTTCTTGCTTCTAAAAACATTGTTTCCCCACAAATCAAATAGGTGCAATATTTACATTTCCCACATTTTTGTAATCCTTTCTTAGATTTGTTGTTGTTGTTGCACATATTGATTTTCGTCCCTGCTTCAAGATAATTCTTGATGCTTTTCCCTCTACGGTATACATGGGTTAATTCTTTGTCAAAGATAGATTCAAGGTCTGAAAATTTTGAAAAACTGTACCATTCCCTTGAAAATATATTCCTGACAAAAGCTGATTGTTCATTGAAAGTAGTGATTAACCCTGTCTCCTTTTCAGCAAGGTTACCTGCCAGCCCTGAATTATGGGTCAGTTTTTCTTCCTTCCCTAAAATAGGGGCAAAGGTGTTTATTCTTTTTGTGTTAACTTCTTCCATTACTTTATTGAACATTTCTAGAGGGTACCCTCTCTGAATGAAAAGGCTCTTTAAAAAGTTAGTTTCCTCAAGAAAGACTTTATTGTCAGAGGTCATTCTGCTGCACCTAACTAATTGCCCTTTCACCACCCCCTTCTTCTGGTGGAGGGGATGGCAACTGGTATAGTGCAAATAAGAGTTGGAGAAGGTTTCTTTCCTGAAAATTCTTGATGTAAATTTCCCTTCTTTTTTCTCTATGTGAACATCTAAATATTTAAATTCCTGTTTGTTAAAGTTACTGGTGAATTTCAAAAATGTGGAGGTATTATTGACGAACGTCAAAAGGTTATTAAAATTTTCCTCACTACCCTTCCAGAAAAAACACAAGTCATCTAAATACCTGGTATAAAGGGAGCATTCGTTGATCAAGGGAGAGTTGAGAAGAAAATTTTCTTCCCAAAAGGCCATTATAATGTTAGCATATGTAGGTGCACAATGTGCACCCATCGCAACACCCTTTTCTTGTTTAAAGTACTCCCCTTGAAAATAAATGAAATTGTTTTTTAATACAATTTCCATGAATGTTAGAGTATTAGTAAAATCAATGTGTGTCAATTTTTTGCTTCCGATTAATTTTTCTTCAAACCAGGAAAGACCTAGATCATGTGGGATACAACCAAACAGGTCGATCACATCCATGGTTCCAAAGGAGGTGTTTTCACTATATAGGGAGGGTTTGATTCTTCTCAACAAATCCCAGGAGTCTTTTAGTACATTGTCACATCCCTCAAGTACATGTTTGATCTTGTGATCAACAAATTTTGCTAGAGGAGCTGTTATTGATCCTTCTGCTGACACTATAGGTCTGAGGGGGGGGTCGCAGGGATTTTTGTGAACTTTGGGTATCCCAAAGATGCAGGGAATTTTTGGTTTGTCTACGAACAAAAATTTGTAGGTATTTTGATCTATAGAACCCTGCATTAACATATCATATAGTAGGACTTGAATCTTTCTGTATGCTATGTTCACTTCATTGATAGATACCCTAGTGTATTTATCTGAATCATTTAATATGTCCAACATTTTCCCTTTGTATTGGATTGTTTCCATGACCACGACCCCTCCCCCCTTGTCAGGTTTCATGACTCTCAGATTGTGATTTTCACTAATAGCTCTTAAAGTGTTTTTCTCCTCCTGAGTTAGATTCGAATGAAAGGTTCTAGTTGTCAGGTGGTTTCTTATTTCATGTTCAACCTTTAGTTCAAAGTTCTTGAGTTGGGGGTGTGTGGGGGGGTTGAATGTACTTTTCTGCTTCAACCCTTGTCCTTGATTGTCAAAAGTTTTGTCTTTGAAAAAAAGTTCCAAATTCTTTTTACGGATGAACAACTTGATATCTATCAATAGTTTGAAAATATCCGTTTTTGTGTGGGAACAAAGGTGAAGCCTTTGGAAAATAAATCAAACCAATTCTTGTCAATACTGGCACTGGAATAATTGTATATATTGAACCCATTCAAAGTCCAGTTGTTCAAGTTGTTGGTAATACCAACTTCTAATTCCAACCCTGACGTGTCGTCTGATAAGGTCCCCCCCCTCCCCCTGTAGTTTTTTGAATTGTAATAAACCTTACCCTGCTGCATGAGCCTCTCGGATCTCCTTAAAGGGGGATACTCTTCTGTCTCTAGAATTTGTTCTTGTTGTTCTTCGATATCAGTTTCCCCCCATTCTCCTTCAAAAGTATCTTGCCTCCCCCATTTCCCATAACCATTTCTGTTGGTTGTTCTGGGTCTAGGGTAGTGTGTTTTGTTTTTATATTCTTCTTGGTCTCTTTTTATTTTCCCTATTTTCCTATTCTGAACCTCCTTACATTTAGCATCAACTTTTTGAAAAACATTCTGATATTTTATCTTGTTAGCCTCGACTGTATATAGCAAGTCATCTATAATAGCTTTGTTTGTTTTCTCAATGTCTACATGTAACCTTTCCATTAATCTTTCATTATTAGTAATTATAGCTCTCATTATATTCAAACCACAATTATCAAAAATTGAAGTGAGCTCAGTGTAAAATTCAGACCCTTCAATAACATTGTTAGGGTATTTGCAAACCCTTAAGCCCTTAGGTACAATATTTAAAGTAATACAATATTTGAGATAATCATTATCAATTTCGAATGTTTTGTACTTGATCAAAAAAAATTCCAAGTCATTCAAAAGTGTAGTAAAGTTGGTGTTACATTGTTTGTTTGGACTGCGTTGAAGTTCAAAGCTATATTTAGCTTTGAAGCAGTCAGAAAACAGTTTCTGTGTACCTGTAGTGACATTGGACTTGTCCGCGCAGGCATGTTGCTGTTTTCGCTGACTTTTCGGTCTTACAGAAACTCCCTCTGCTCCGTTACTGTTAGTGTTCACTTGATCCACCGTAATGTGCGGAAAACCATCTAAACTGTTTTCACAGTTTAAATCCTCTTCTAGTGAGAAAACATTGCTTCCATCGTCGCGGGTGAATAAATCCGTTTCAGTCCGCTTCCGATTAACTTCCTGGTTCCCCGGAAGTTGTGTGAAGGCAGCAAGGGAAGCAAATGACTGGCTGAGCGGTGTCAGCAGGGCAGCCAACTGCTTGAGTTGCCCAATTAATTTCCGTAGTTCACCAGTCTCTGAGCTCTTAGGAGCTGGATCTGTGCTCGGCAGCGGCTCCATAAAACTAATAAAAAGTAGAACGAGCCAAGAACAGTTGAAACCAAGAAAAGTATAGTGAAAACTCCACCAGGCACAAATGAATCGAAGCTCCAAGGTAGAAAATGCTTTTAATAAGCACTTTTAAACCACTCCACAACAAAGACTGGGTCTATAAGATAACAACCAAGCACAATAACGTATCCACATACACGTTTTCGTCGCCAACTTCATCAGTTATACATCCATTTTAAAAACTGAAATGCTTTTATATCAAACCATGTTTTGCACAGCAACAAAGATAAACCAGTATGTAAGACTATAAACAGTACATGGCACACTGTATGCGACACAATGCACCACCTAGCCACAGGAGGTATATATCAAGCTAATACATCAAGAAATATGTAATCCATTGCAATGATTGTACAGTCCAGTTACAGTATTACCAGTATTCCACACTAGTCGTTCATGGCAAAACCCTGCCTAACAAATGTGCACATTCATTAATATAGGAGGCATACTGCTGTACTACACTATACATGTTGCTAGATATGCACCTATATCCTGTAACACACATATGACTGAGGCCATGGTACAGGCATACCCACACACACATCAGACATACATACCAGACACAAAGGTATGGCAATCCAGATGACCTTTACCTGTGTACCATACAGTACTGTGTGTCAGTAGTTATGAAAACTTATGCCTGAGGTATGTAATCTGTGAGGACTACAAGGAACACACAAAACAGTGGTTCCAAGAAATGCGGACATACACCATACTGTGCTGTTTAGGCATACAGCTTCAGGTAGTACTACAGTTCATACAGGAGTTGTATTCACCAGCAGTAACATTCAATCAGCATACATGTACTGTTTTAGCCTACAATGGGACACCCCAGTCGACACCAAGGGACTATGACAGACCGTATGGCGTACTGCTTTTTCCGCCTAGCAATTGCATACACATCTTTTGCTGGGATCACAGCTAGGACACATAATACCATAACAGAAACAGTTTCCCACTAAACTATCACACATATACAGAACACTGACACATTCACCAACACATTCAGCATCACACTCAGTCAACCTCACATAGCAATTATTGCAACAAGTACATGTGGGTGTGTATCACTTCATAGGTAGGTAATAGGCTATTGGCCCTAGGACCTATAGAGGTCTAGCCATATGCTACCCTGGCCTTTGACACACAGGTAATTACGTTTCACGTGGCCCTGACAAGCAGAGCCACAGAGGTGATTCCAGGGGTGTATTTCCTATCTCCCATACAATCATCAGGTTTATTTATGATGATTGCTAATTAGGAGCTTTGTTTGCTATCGATAGGTGGTTTGTTCCAGAGTATGGGATGTCTCTGAGATGGGAATCTATCCCTCCAGCATGTGCTGTTTATTGAGGTCACAAGGTTTAGGTCCTCTAGAGCGTGTAGCTCATAAGGGATTGTGATCTGTTTACATGGAGCATGTCCAACAGCTGTGGGTTTGCCATAGCTTAGTATGTCAGGCAGAGGTCACCTCTGGGTAGGCAGTATGCGACACAGTCTAGCTGTGTGCTTGTGAGACGGTCTGCATAGGGCATCTGTTTGAGGCCAGTATTACTCTTTGTGAGGTATGTCTGTGTCGTTTCCAGTTGCTGTAGATGTCTTGTAAGGTACATACCACATGGGGCATTGTACTCTATAATGGGCTTTATGTGTGATGAGTAGAGGGCAACACTGACCTATATTTCCCTGGATGACACACCTTTTGTGATGACGTGTGCCACGTAGACAGATGACATGACTAGTCCGGCACTGTGATTATCAGAGGGGAGACTACTGTCCACCTGTGTTCCATGGTCTCTTATCACACCTTCGATGTTTAGTAGACTACCATCTATGTGTTGGTTAATGGGTACAGAGTTTTTGCAAGAAGGGATGCCAATGCAGTGTCAACACTGAGCTTGAGTCCATGGCTTCCATTGGTGTACATATAAATATACATATAGGCACATATACAGTCCACCTTTCATGGTGGGGATATCACTTATGTGAAGGTTGTGAGGTATACAGTTATGTCATAATATTGCACAGTGTTGTGTGGAATGCATTGAAGGTGTTCTCAGCCCATGTAGCTTTAGCAGGCCTCACTGGCTTCAACCCTGCAAACCTGATGAATCATACCCACAGTGTTTAACCACCACATATCATATACCAGCACTGTATGCTGTCTTGTTTGCCACACACTACAACCTTCACAGAAATATGCACATAACAACTTCAACAACATATATATGTCCACCCTTCACAAACAGTTGCAGTATGTCCCTTGCTCTATGCACATGTACAGATGCTAATATATCTGACACAGACAGATCTCTCCATATGTGTGTGCCATACACACACAAGGTCCACACTGTTGTAAGTTCATGTACCTCACGGCTGACCTGTTGGGCCTTGCTACAACATGAACAGGTGTCACATGTGAGCACACAGTAATATTAGAGGGTGTATATATAGCTGCAAATGCTAGATTAGCATACTAGCCTGGTACAGCTGTTGCCAGTGCTAAGCTACACATTAATATGACTATCATGCATTTGTTACTCTGTCACATCCATGTTTATATAACCGTATGCGCTACTCCCCCAAACAGATATTGTACACACTACTGTACAGAACACAGATAACATGGATCAGATGTTTGACATTTAATGCTGAACTACATATGTCACAGTCATATCCCACTGCACACAGCTACACACTGATTTCTCCATGCCAGTAGTTATGCGGGGCATCTGTGCATAGATACGTACTGCTGCCACATATGGATGATTCAAACTATGTAGAGTAATCTTCATAAACATCTACTACATGCAAGTAAATACATAGCTGTTACATACCTTTCCTTTGTATGTGTTCATATTTTTCATTTCCGTGTGTTTACTAATAGATGTATTTATTATAGCTCATTTATTTTTTGAGATATATTTATCTTTTTTCAATATAATTTTTTTTCAATATATTATTTATTTTTCAATATATTCATTTTTTTTACAATATATATTTTTTCAATATATATTTTTTCAAGTATATTTTTTTAATATATATCTTTTTTCAATCTATTTTTTTTTTTAGTTTTCTATATATTCATTTTTTTCCAATATATTTTGTTTTAATATATTTGTTTTTGTCTATATATTTTTTTTCAATATATTCTTTTCTTTTTTTTCTTTTTTCTTTCAATATATAACTTTTTCTTTCGATATATATTTTTTTTCTGCAGCTGTTGTCTGCGTCTGCATCCATGTCTCTCTCTCTCTCTCTCTTGCTCTCTCTCTGTCTCTCTCTCTCTCTCTCCCCCCGTAGCTGCAATGAAATGATTGCATGTGTGGACAGCAAGTACAGCCTGCTTTTATGGGTATCTGCACATGTGCATGTGATGGCCTCTACACCAATTGGTGGCCACCATTTGGCAATTGCATGCAGCCTGCTTTGTGGTACTTGCAGTACTCACTGTCATAGCAACCCAATGCTATAAATTGCTAAGTCAGGTAGGCGTAGCCCTTTCAACTTTCCGAAGTGGGGACCATGCTTGTTTGCTGTGGACACCGTTGTGTAAGTCAGAAGGTTGGTATACTTCTTATGACTGATGCTAGGGGTGTAGCCAGTGATTTGAATGTTGTACTTAGACCTGCATGTTGCCACTTCCAGTACACACTTGACAGTGTAGAGTTGTACTCACCCCTATAAATGCTAACACAAGATACATGGGAGTATGTAGTTTCTTTTCTACTTATACAATTAGCTGCCATACATACGTAGCTATTGAGATGTTTTCATTTGGCACATGAACTGTTTGTGAACTGCTATACTGTGGATATTAATGTACTCACTTCTGCACAGTTTGTGTTTTTTTTGTTGACATTAGCACAGGATGCTCATGAAAACTGGACAATTCCAGTACTGAGTATGCCTACCTACATCCTTGCTGGACCTTGAACACACAGGTATTTTGTACATTTGGGTGGGGATTGTCCTGCTATGATACTGTGAGGGGGTTGTAAAGTGGTGCTGTAACATTATTTACTGCTAAAATGGCTAGTTCTGTCATCACAGTCGTATAATGCTATTCCACAACAACTGCTGGTAAAGTTCCACAGAACAGGTTTTGTGTTATGGCATTCCTAGCTTACCTTTACATTCACTCCTTCTGATGCATGATATATATATTTCAGCAACAGCTTGCTGTATATCTACTGTGGCTTAGTGGTACTTCATGCAGTCTAGTGTGTCCAATGTCTGGGGTTCGAAACTGACATTGATGTTTTATTTTGCTGCTGAGCAGAACAAGGCCCCTCACATGCAGGGTGACTAAGGCATTTTTAAGCAGTTGTAAGCGGGTTTTCGCGGGATTGCAGGACGCTTAATACTTAGCTAAGCGCACACAGGTGCACACTTGCACAAACCCGCTAACTACTGCTTAAAAGTGCTTACTTCCGCTAACCCCCGCACTCATTTCTTTGAAAGAAAAGAAAATGGGGAGATAGGAAAGTGGTGAAAAAGGGGCACAAAGAGGGAAAGACAGTAGGGAAAACAGCTCGGGATGTGCAGGATGGGTGTAGGGAAGGTCCATAGCTGCCCATTTCTTTAACAGCAACAGCTGTGCATATACTAGTAATTTGGATGGAAATTTGAAACCTTCCACCCCTGAGAGAGGGGTGAGGACAACGAAGTATGTTGTACTGCCAATTAAATTTCAGTTTATGTGTCCAGCGGACATGTGTGCAAAATGGGCAGCTATGTATGAGGCGTAATTTTTTTTGGTAGCAGATTGCCCATTTTTTTTTTTTCAGGTGAGAGTGGAATGTGGGGTAGGGGAAGTAGGTATATTTGGGGAGGTAGGTTGGGGAGGTAAACAGACAAAACAAACAAGATGCATGCAGGGGCGGAATATGACACATGGGGTGGGTGAACACCATTGACAGGGAAGGGTGTTTGGAAATTGCAAGCCCATGAGCCCACAGATGGCAACAGTGGAGCTGAGATCCCCACCCATGGGCAGTCACCACTGCACCTTCACAACCCGGAGGGTGGCTGTGCTGGGAGCTGCATAGGAGGGGCAGGCTCACCCATGAGTCACGCCACTCTTGCCTCGAGCTGACATAGAGGATCAGCGACTGAACGCTCAATCTCCCTACGCACCACAGCCCGGACCATTTGGAGGGTGATAGGTGGCCTTCCTCCGGCCACACTTGCACAAGGGGGACGAGCCCCATCCCCTGCAGCACTTCCACCTGAAGGTGGCACAGGACCAATGAAGGAGGAGGTCCCAGGCTGGGCACCGGAACTGCTGGTGCCAGGTGCCATCGCCAACTGAGGTGGGACAGGTGGGTCTGCTGGGACCGGCCTTCCCATACATTCTATGTTTAGGAGAATTTAATGACAATATGGGTTAGTATCCAACAGCATGCCAATTTAGTTGTAACAGCATACAGTAGTATTCCCATTAACCCAACACACCAGAGTTCCAATAGTTGAACAGCAAGCATAACACATGCATATATAGAACAACAGTGGACATTCCAACAGCATGCAGGATTGATTGGTGGCAACAGGCCACCAAGATTGTGGTATGTGAACAGGGAACATGCTTCAAAGTAAATGCAGATATTTATAAACCAATAGGACATGTATCCCAACAAATGTTATGAGATTAGACATACCCATTGAGGTGTGGAATTGCATTGTTTATGCACATACAGTAGGGTGTAAAAAGATACCTCCATTAACAACTTATATATACTTATAGTTAACACTACATTCCTATTGACTGCAGTTATATATCCCCTACATGTATTATTACACTGGGCAATGTCCGTTAAATTGTAAAATGGGTTTTGCTAGTTCTTGATATACCTGACCTGTATCTGACATACAAACTGTCCTGGATGCAGATGTTACTGCTACATATTTATATATTTCATGTATATTTATATATCTACATATCTGGATGTGTTCAGGTGACATTATCAGGTATATGTTGACAGCCCCCTACATTTCTAGCAGCACACTGACATTTCTGGGGAACAGAATGATAAGCTACTTATGTGCCAGATTAACCTGTACATGCCGGCCATGAACCGACAGTTGAGGACTGTATATATGCTTAACAGCTACTGGCACTCCCTTCATCCACTTTATATGGGCCTACCCATGTGTGGGTTGACTACGCTTAATACAACAGTACTATTTCTATAATGCAAGGGTACAACAACATATCGAAGAAAGTGACACGGACACACTCCAGGAATTATACCTTTATTAATTACATTGCACACTTTTCTAGTGGCTCTCTCGTTTATTTGAAATATCAGTGCATGCAGAGGTCTTTTATTCAAGACATATTATACCTTTATTAATGGGTTACACCTTTTCATGCTGTCTCACTTATTTTATATAGCAGTACATGCAGAGAAGTTATTCAACACTCATTATACCTTTTTTAATGGGTTACAACACTCTTTTTCAGGCTGTCTCACTTCTTTTATATGACAACACATGCAGAATAATTACTAACCTGCCTGGTGACGCAGCCTTAGCAGCCTATCTGCATAGGCTTGCTGATTCGCAGCATGGACACCTGCAGCTGTGAAGTAAATGAAGGGATATTGAGACATACCTATCCATAACATAGACTACAATAGCAATTCTTACATACTTCATTCCATGGCTACATACTCAGTAGTGGGGCATTTTCCATTTCGTGGGCCTCCTGTATCCACTGGTTCAGTCAGTCCTCCTTGCATCTCTTCAGGTCTGAGAGGTGGTTTCTGACCTGCTCACCAGTCCGAGGGACGCCTGTGGCACTGGTGAGATCATGTGCTAGATGGTTCCAGGCTTCTGCTTTGTACTCCGTACCCTGAAACTGGCCCTGCAGGAGTCTTGCATCATGATGATGGACGAGGAGCCAAACCATTACTTTTGACTCCTCATTGCCCCACCATTGCACTTGAAAATGAGAGCCCTCTCCAACACCGGCCATACTGTCTGCAGATGGGAGCTACAACCAGTTATGGCAATTATTCCCGCCTATGGAGCTTAAATATGCCTCATTTCCCGCACTTATTTGTGATTGTCCGGTTTTGAAAAATCGCAGCTAAAAGCAAACCTGCTTAGCAATGGGTAAACTTCCATTGATATATATGAGTGTGTTGGAAATGCATCCATATTTAAAGCTGTCATGGCTTAGTGGTTTAGTATTGTGATTATGGTGCACAGTATTCTGGGTTCGAGGCCTGTCATTGCTTTTTATTTTACTACTGGCCAGACCAGCTAGGAGGTGTGGCTGTGTTTAGCTGACTTTGCTCAACTTTGCCCAACGTTGCTCGATGTTGCTCTACGTTGCTTTACACTGCCCAACTTTGCCCGACGTTGCCCAACGTTGCCCAACGTTGCCCAACATTGCGCTAGTTAGCGCGGTGCGCAGCTCCACACAAACATGTTTTGTTTGCGCTAGTTGGCGCAATGCGCAGCTCCACACAAAACTATTGCGCTAGTTAAAGCAATGCTCAGCTATGAGCAATTGTACTTAACTGTGCTTAATACTAGTAAACTTTGCTTAGTAGTGCTTCACATTGCTTAAGATACGTTACTTATGCATTTATCAGTATGCATGACCATTCCACCTTCTTATATATATATAAAATATCGTTCACTACCACATAGGCCATTTCAATGCATTTTACTGAAGTTTAAAAGGTAAATGTCAGGAATTATTTTTATGCACAAATTTCCTACAGAAAATAGGTAGTGGAGTGGCGGGACTCGAACCGGGAATGTCTCCTCTTTGTGGGAGGGCTCTATCACTACGCTATTGCTATGTGGCTTAATTTGCATATAAATAGTTTATTATCCTCTTCGATGTCTACACTGCTAACTGTAGCTAAGCGATGGGCAAACCCGCGCATACACGCGCAAATACGGGCAGCTATATCGGGAATAATAATAAAAAAAAATTGGAAACCTTTACATTTTAAACTTGTACAGGGATTTACAATGTGGGGGAGTGTAGTGTTGGGTATGTGGACATTTGAGCGGACTCGCTCATTTCAGTTGACATTTGCAGTTTAGGCACTTGCAGGGACGTGGATATTTGGACTGCTTGGCAGTCTGACACACCCCCTGCACTCATGCACGCTCCGTGTAAGCCTTAGAGTTGAGTCAGCAAGCCCTCATGAATATGCATGATGCGCTGACGTTATACTCTTAGACTGCAGATTCCGTGTAAGGCTTAGTTAGTCTTACACGGAGGATTAGTGAATCCCGGCCCTAGTCTTGCACATAACCGAAGATTCATTTTTAATTTTAAGAAACTCCATATTATTTTACAGATTAATTCTGTTAACGATAACAACAGTTAGGGAACTTGCAGTTTAACTACTTCAAGACACGACCAAAGTGTCTAAAAGAGGGACGTAGACAAAATAAAAAACAAAACAAAAAAACTGTACGTTCTTTGGGAGGAGCTAAGATCAGTAAGTGTGGAAACTTAAAAAATGCAAAGTTCTAATATTTCCCCACCTCTTCTCTTCCCTGTCCTACCTATCCTACTTACAGCTGATCATGGCGTGTGCTTTTTCTAGCACATTAGAACTGTTGCCCCGATAATGGAAAAGTACCCTGATGTTAATTATAGTGCTTAAATGCCCACTTGTGCCCAGAAAGGGAACTTCACCGTTTATTTCCAATTGGGTAAAAAAAGAAACCTTGAAAACTGCTAGGGTGGAAAACATGTAGCCCTTGTTACACCTCAGAGACAGACAGTAAGTGTGTATGAATATTTGTGTGTGTCTGTGTGTGTGTGTGTGTGTGTGTGTGTGTATGTGTGTGTGTGTGTGTGTGTGTGTGTGTGTGTGTGTGTGTGTGTGTGCTCGCGCGAGCATGTGTGTGTGTGTGTGTGTGTGTGTGTGTGTGTGTGTGTGTGTGTGTGTGTGTGTGTGTGTGTGTGTGTGTGTGTGTATGTATGTGTGTGTGTGTGTGTGTGTATGTATGTGTGTGTGTGTGTGTGTGTGTGTGTGTGTGTGTGTGTGTGTGTGTGTGTGAGAGAGAGAGAGAGAGAGACTGAAAGTGTAGTGCAAGACCACAACATGCTATAAAATCAAAGTTTGGCATGTTACATTAGAGTTAGTGTTCATTAAGCAGAGAAGATAGCACTCTGAGAGACTGCCCTGACATTTAATGAGACAATAAATCTCAAAACAAAAGATGTGTAGGAGATTAGTCAAATCCAGAGAAAGAAAACAAAACATAATTTAAAAGTTGCTAGTCTGTCTAAACAAGCATTCTTTGTGGGACAGAGATTTTGATTGACAAAAAATATGAATTAGCAATAATGTGCATTTTACAACACGAGAAAGGCAAAGGACTTCCAAGATAATAAGATACAGGGTTAAAATGTGTGGGTATTGTATGCAGTTAATGCACTAAACATGCTGTGATTTAGATAAATGAAACACAGAAAGAAGGAGAAAGAGAGAGACAGAGAGAAAACAAAATGTTGTTACATACCATAATATTCTGAGTAACAGCATAACTGGATAAAGTTGTGTTATAATGTTAAAACTATCGTAACATTAAGGCCTTACTAATTTCTAAGTTTATGGTTACTAATATTCTGAACAGAATGTTACCTTATGTGGAAATAAATATTCTCTTGTCATAAATAAAATACAGGTGTTAAAACATACCCCAGGATTCACGAATCCTCCGTGTAAGACTAAATAAGTCTTACTCAGAAACTGCAGTTGAACGGTATGACGTCAGCGTGCCATGCATATTCATGAGGGCACGCTGACTCCACTCCAAGTTTAACACAGACCATGCAGGAAGGCAGGGGGTGTGTCTGACTGCCGAGCAGTCCAAAGGTCCACGCCCCTACAAGTGTCTGAATTGTGAAATGTCAACACACATGAGCGAGTCCGCTCAAATGTCTGCATACCCAACACTACACACCCTCACATTGTAAACACCCAGTACAGTTATAAAATGTAAACCTTTTAATTTTTTTCTTATAATTCCCAATATAGCTGCCCGTATTTGCACGTCTTTGCACGGGTGTGCCCATTGCTTAGCTGCAGTTAGCAATTTCGACATTGAAGAGCATAATAAGAAATGTTTATGCAAATTAAGCCGAACAGCAATAGTATAATGATACAGCCTTTGCACAAAGAGGAGGCATTCACGGTTTGAGTCCCACCACTCCCCTTTCTATTTTATTTTTTAAATTAGTATATGAAATAATTCCTGACATATATGAATACAATTTTACTAAAAAGCATTGAAATGGCCTATGTATCAGTGAACAAAATGTATATATATAAATATAAGAAGGATCTTGACATATAAATGCCCGTAGCTAAGCAGCGCTTTACCCAGCACAATACAGTTGCCTGTAGTTAAGCAGTGCTCTACCCAGCACAATGTAGTTGCCCGTACCAGCGCAATATAGCTACCCATAGCTAAGCAGCGCTTTACCCAGCGCAATAGGTTTATGCGGAGCTGCGCACCACGCTAACCAGTGCATCTTAGGGCAACGTGCAGCAACGTAGAGCAAAGTTGCCAAAACACAGCCGCACCCCCTAGCCTGTCTGGACAGTAGTAAAATAAAAAACAATGACAAGGTTCGAACCCGGGACACTGTGCACCATAATCAATGTACTAAACCACTAAGCCATGACAGCTTAGGATAAACATCCACTGTTAACATACATACACTTATAAATGGTAGATTAACCATTGCTAAGCAGGTCTGCAGTCAGCCGAGAATTTTCAAAAACGGCCAATCACAAAAAAGTGCGGGAAATGTGGCATATTTAAGCTCCATAGGTAGGAATACTCACCATAACTGATTGTAGCTCCCATCTGCAGTTATAATGGCTGGTGCTGGAGAGGGTACTTGCTTTCGAGCACAACGCTGGGGCATCGAGGAGTCATAATACATGGTTTGGCTCCTTGTCCACCATCATAGGTTCATAGGTTCATAGGTTCATACTAGGCTATCTGCCCTAGGGCATTTATAAGCCTAGCCAGAGTGTGTTTGGCTTTCGCCACCCATTTTAAATGAATTTTGCTATGCCCTTTTTCGAGGTTAGTATACTGTGCCTCTGTCTAACAGTGACACAGAAGTGATACCCGGGGTAAACCTACGATCTCCCATCCACTCATTAAGATTCCTCTTGAAGAGAGTCAATGAGGGACTCTGCCTAACCTGGACTGGGATTTTATTCCAGAGTGAAGGGAGCCTCTGGTTATGAATTTGTCCCTCCAGCATGTCCTATTTATTTCAGTGCTGAGGTTCAAGTCTCTCGAGCGTGTAGCTTGATGGGATTTGGATTTTCTGAGGTGCAGCATGTCCATTAATTCCGGGTTGGACATGGCTTTATACATCAGGCACAGATCGCCTCTCAGCAGGCGGTATGCCACCGAGTAGAGCTGGAGTTTCTTTAACCGGGCAGCATATGGCATCTGTTTGAGCCCTTTGATCCTCTTGGTGAGGTACTTTTGGGGTCTTTCCAGTTGCTGCAGGTGTCTGGTAAGGTACATCCCAAAAGGGGCATTGTACTCAATTATGGGCCTGATGAGGGATGAGTAAAGAGGCAAGATGACCTCCCCTGATCTAGATGTGAATCCCTTCATGATTAGGTGGGCTATATAAAATGTTTTTCTTACCACTTTGGCCACGTGGTTTTCAAATGAGAGATTGCTATCAACTTGGGTCCCCAGGTCCCTAATTACTTATTCCATACTTAATGGATTACCACCTATGTGGTAGTTTGTGGGCACTTTGTTTTTGCCAAAGGGGATGACTATACACTTTTTGGCGTTTAGCTTGAGGCCATGGCTCTGGCACCAGTTATCTGTTTCTATGAGGTCCTTTTGTAGGATGCTTGTGTCAACTGGAGAGTCGATTATGGCATCTAGTTTGCAGTCATCTGCGAACTTGGTCAGCCACAGTCCTTCCATGTTGGCATGTACCTCTGAGAAATATATACCAAACAAGAGAGGTCCCAGGACTGAGCCTTGTGGGACGCCACTTGTAACTGGTTTGGAGTCTGACATGGCTCCAGCAATTCTAACCATATGGGTTCTGTCCTTGAGCCAGTTTGCAACCCATTTAGTGACATAGGGGTTTATATTTAAGATGGTGAGCTTATCTATAATGCCTGAGTGGGGTACTGTATCAAAGGCTTTTGCAAGGTCCAGGTAGGCTGTGTGGACCACCTTCCCCTCGTCAATGGTCTTGGTGACTGTTTCAAAGAAATCGACCAGGTTTAAGAGGCAGGATCTGCCCTTAACAAAGCCGAACTGGGTAGGATCCAGTGTCTGTAGGTCCCCAATATCTTTATTTATGAGGTCCATGATGATCCTTTCCATAGCTTTGCAGACCAAGCTAGTCAGGCTTATGGGGCAATAGTTTCCAGGATCCGTTGAGGCACCACCTTTGCGGAGAGGGACCACTGTTGCTGTACGCCACTCTTTGGGTACATATCCTGTAGTAAGGCTGAGATTGAACAATAGTTTTATGTTTGGGTTTAGCTCTTCTTGGAGTTCATGTAGGACGTAGCCCGGAACACCGTCTGGTCCCATTGATGCTGCGTTTTTTGCTTTGGAGAGGGCGGCTCTTACCTGAGCATCTTGAGATGTCAGGGGGGCAGCACTCTGCTGGGATAGATATTTGCCCTTTTGGTGGGGAGGGGGGGGGGAGTTTGCGCTCAAGTCAAGACTCCTGCAGGGTCAGTTCCAAGGGACGGAGTACAAAGCAGAGGCTTGGAACCGGTTAGCTCATGATCTCACCAGTGCCACAGGCATCCCTCGGACTGGTGAGCAGGTCTGTCACCACCATGCAGACCTGAAGAGATGGAAGCAGGACCTACTGAACCAATGGATACAGGAGGCCCATGTCATGTAAGATGCCCCACTACTGAGTAGGTAGCCATGGAATGCAGTATGTAAGACAAGCTAATTTAGTCTATATAATGGATAGGTATGTCTCAATATCCCTTCATTACTTCACAGCTGCAGGTGTCCGTGCTGCGAATCAGCAAGCCTATGCAGATAGGCTGCTAAGGCTGTGCTACCAGGCAGGTTAGTAATTATTCTGCATGTATTGTTATATAAAATAGGTGAGAGAGCCTGAAAAAAAGTTTTGTAGCCCAATAATACAGCCATAAAATGCCCTGAATAATTCCTCTGCATGTACTGTTATATAAAATAAGTCAGAGAGCCAGAAAAAGAGTGTAGTAACCCATTAATAAAGGTAAAATAAGTACGGAATAATATCTCTGCATGTATTGTCATATAAAATAAGTAAGCGATCCTGAAAAAGAGTGTTGTAACTTATTAATAAAGGTATAATATGTCTTGAATAAGTCTTCCGTATGCACTGTAAGTGTGTAATGTAATTAATAAAGGTATAATACTTGGAGTGTGTCTGTATCACTTACTTTGAAATATTGTTGTACCCTTGCATTATATAAACAGTACTGTAGTATTAAGTGCTGTCAACCCACAGTTGGGCAGTCCCATATAAAGTTTATGAAATAAGTGCCAGTAGCTGTGAAGCATATATACAGTCCTCAACAGTCGGTTAATGGCTGGCATGCATAGGTAAATCTGGCACACGAGTAGCTTGTTAATGTGTTCCCCAGAAATGTGAGCGTGCTACATGAAATGTAGGGTTCTGTAGAAATTTAACGGAAAATGTCACGTGAACACATCCAGATATGTAGATATATAAATATAAATAAAATATATAACTATGTAGCAGTAACATCTGCATCTTGGACAGTTGGTATGTCAGATATAGGTCAGGTATATAATGAACTAGCCAAACCCAATACACAACCTAATGTATGCTGCCTAGTGTAATAATACATGTAGGGGATATACACCTGCAGTCAATAGGAATGTAGTGTAGACTAAAAGTACTTGCGAGATGTTAATGGAGGTTTCTTTTTACACCCTACTGTATGTGCATAAACAATGCAATTCCACACCTCAATGGGTATGTCTAATCTCAAAACATTTGTTGGGACTTATGTCCTTTTGTTCTATAAATATCTGCATTTACTTTGATGCATGTGCCCTGTTCAAACACCACAATCTTGGTGGCCTGTTGCCACCAATCATCCCTGCATGCTGTTGTAATGTTCACTGTCATTCAATATATGCATGTGTTATGCTTGCTGTTCAATTGTTGGAACCCTGGTGTGTTGGGTTAATGGGAATATTACTGCATGCTGGTACAACTAATTTGGAATGCTGTTGTCTATGATGTAATTAAACATACCTAATCACAGAACATATGGGAAGGCCAGTCCCAGGGACCCACCTGTTCCTCTTCAACCCGGGCTCCCCTCCTCCGTTGGTCCTGTGCCACCTTTGGGTGGAAGCACTGCAGGGGATGGTGCTCATCCCCCCCATACAAGCGTGGGTGGAGAAGGGCCACCTGTCACCCTCCGAAGGTCCGAGCTGTGGTGCGTAGGGAGATCCAGCATTCAGTCGCTGATCTCCTATGCCAGCTCGAGGCAAGAGTAGCATGACTCACGGGTGAGCCTGCCCCTCCTACGCAGCCCCGAGCACAGCCACCCTCGGGGCTGTGAAGGTGCAGTGATGACTGCCCATGGGTGGGGATCTCAGTTCCACTGTTACCATCTGTGGGCTCATGGGCTTGCAATTTCCAAACATCCATCCCCGTCAATTATGTTCACCCACCCCATGTGTCATACTCCACCCCTGTATGAGTCTTGTTTGTCTTGTCTGTTTACCTCCCCAACCTACCTCCCCAAATATACCTTCTTCCTCTACTTCACATTCCACTCTCACCTGAAAAAAAAAAGAAAAAAAAGGGCAATCTGTTCCCATAAAAAAATTACACCCCATACATAGCTGCCCATTCCGCACACATGTCCGCTGGACATGTAAACTGATAATTATAATTGGCAGTATAACATACTTTGTTGTCCTCACCCCTCTCTCATGGGTGGAAGGTTTCAAATTTCAATCCAAATATCTAACATATGCACAGCTGTTGCTGGTAAAGAAATGGGCAGCTATGGACCTTCCCTACACCCATCCTGCACATCCCGAGCTGGTTTCCCTACTGTCTTTCCCTCTTTTTGCCCCCTTTTTCACCACTTTCCCATCTCCCCATTTTCTTTTCTATCAAAGAAATTAGCGCGGGGGTTAGCAGGAGTAAGCACTTTTAAGCAGTAGTTAGCAGGTTTGAGCGAGTGTGCGCTAAGCATCGCGCAAACTCACGCAAACCCGCTTACAACTGCTTAAAAGTGCCGTAGTCACTCTGTATATCAGGGCCCTTATTCTGCTCAGCAACAAAATAAAACACCTCTGGCAGTCTCAAACCCCAGACCTTGGACACACTAGACTGCATGAAGTACTACTAAGCCACAGCTGAGATACAATAAATTGGTGCTGAAATAAATATATCATGCAATACAATGAGTGAATGTAAAGGAAAACTAGGAAGGCCATAACACAAAGCTTGTTCTGTGGATCTTTACCAGCAATTGTTGTGGAATTGCATTACATGACTGCGATAAGGGAAGCAGGCATTCTAGCAGCAAATAATGTTATAGGGGCACTTTACAACCCCCACACAGTATCATAGCAGGACAAACACTGGCATATCTGATTAGGACAGAGGCCATACTTCCTAACTGTGACTACTTTTCAGAGATGTCCCTGATTGTGAAACATATTTTAGCTGTGTCCCTCTGAATCCCTCTGAAAAGTACTGACGTTAGTCAGAAAGGTGGGGTATTACACAATGAATAATGACATTAACTCATTCCCTCCGGTACAACTCTTTTGAGTGTGTACCTTTAACTCCTAGTGGGTGTGGCCTGAGCCTTTAAAAATGAAGTTATCACCTTACAATTCTAACAAATACTCATTGACAGAGGTCAAATATCAATATAATTGTGTTTGCCATCATGTATGCTTCAAGATAAAATATTCTGATACCTTACATGAAGCATGGTTTTGGAATTATTAATGCAAGTATGAACAAGCAATATTTGACTCCTAGAGGAGCAGTATTAGGTAATTGCAGATGCACCTGGAGGTGTCACTCGGATGTAATGAGTTAATAACAGTAGACACAGCTTGTACTTCATAAAAGGTGTACTAATCCATATGCACTGCTTCACTCAAGTCTACACTTACTGTCTCTATTATTTGGAAGGTGTACCTCACTTTTAACTACCTATACCTGACTCCATTCAAATATGTATCTGAGTGTTTCATATGCCTGGCAGAAGCACAAACACACAGGCATATCAGCTTTTCTGCTGTTACACACTCTGCAAATAGCTTTGGGAGGACTTCCACAAGCATACCCTTATGTAGGAGTACAACACAGAAATACCAAAGGATGTAGCCATGTACTGGTAGCAACTGACTGTAACAATGCCATTGTACCAGTGCTGAAAACACCTGTGGGTTGCACAGACAAAGAATAACAGGCTAACATCTGGCTACCATCTGGATAGGTTCACAGTTGGGAACTATGCAGACAGACCACCTGCCTTGATAAACTAACAGGTACACACCAATCCTTTAAGTCCAGTAAGATAACATTCACACAATAATACATAATGCTCTCTGTATGTCTGCATTCCCTCCCCAAAATTTTAAATATACGTGGGTGTTTACGGTCTACCAAGGATGTAGGTAGGCATACTCAGTACTGGAATTGTCCAGTTTTCCTGAGAATCCTGTGCTAATGTCAACAATAAAAAACACAAACTCTGCAGAAGTGAGTACATTAATATGCACAGTATAACAGTTCACAAACAGTTCATGTGCCAAAAGAATACTTCTCAATAACTACTTTTGTATGGCAGTTAATTATATAAGTAGAAAAGAAACTACATACTCACATATATCTTGTGTAAGCATTTGTAGGGGTGAGTTAAACTCTACACTGATAGCTCTGTACTGAAAGTGGCAACAGTCAGGTCTGAGTACAACATGTACATCACTGTCTACACCTCTAGCTTCAGATATAAGAAGTATACCAACCTTCTGACTTAAACAACAGTGTCCACAGCAAACTAACATGGGCACCACTCTGGAAATCTGAAAGGGCTATGCCTACATAACTTAGCAATTTATAGCATTTGGTTGTTATGACAGTGAGTACTGCAATTATCACACAGCAGGCTGTATGCATTTACCAAATGCTGGGCACCAATTGGTGCAGAGGGCATCACATGCGCATGTGCAGATATCTATAAAAGCAGACTGTACTTGCTATCCCCACATGCAATCATTACATTGCACGTGTTATAGCATCTGTAAACCTGGAGAGGAGTAAAAAAAAATATTAGTTAATAAAACAAATTTACTGAATTACTAACCAAAAATATTGTGTATATGTGTGATAGCCTAGTGGAAACTGTTTATATCATGGTATGTAGTGTTCTAGATCTGATCCCCGCAAAAGATATGTATGCTATTGCTAGGCAGGAAAAGCAATATGGCATACAGTGTGATGTAGTCCCATGGTGTTGACTAGAGCATGCCATTGTAGGCTAAAGCAGTACATGTATGCTTATTGATTGTTAACACTAGTGAATACAAATCCCGTATGAACTGTAGTACTACCTGAAGCTGTAGGCCTAAACAGCACAGTATGGTGTATATCCACATTGCTTGGATACACTGTTTTGTTTGTTACCTGTAGTCCTCACACATTACATACCTCAGACATAAGGTTTTCTAAGTGCTGACACACAGTACTGTATGGTACACAGGTAAAGCTCATCTGGGTTGCCATACCTTTGTGTCTTGTAGGTATGTCTGATGTGTGTGTGGGTATGCCTGTAACATGGCCTCTGTCGTATGCGTGTTACAAGATATAAGTGCATATCTAGCAACATGTATAGTGTAGTACAGCAGTATGCCACCTATATTGATGAATTTGCACATATGTTACTTAGGGGTTTGCTATCAACAAGTAGTGTGGTGCACTGGTAGTACTGTAACTGTGCTTTACAATCATTTCAATGGATGACATATTTCCATATGCATTAGCTTCATATATACCTCCTGTGGCTAAGTGGTGCACTGTGTCACATACAGTGTGCCATGTACTGTTGTATAGTCTTACATGCTGGTTTCACTTTGTTGCTGTGCAGAACATGGTTTAATATATAGAACGTGCCAGGCACTGTCAGGCAGTTGTGGGATGAGGACTGATATGTGGTATTAAAAGTGTATATCTACTGACAGCCAATAGGTTGCTATATATGGCATTTCATTGATATCTGTACTTTAGAATGTTAAGTGTGCCACATGACTTGCTCACAATTATTGTTTTATTGTCTTACAGGGACATGTCTCACCATCGCAACCCTGAGTATTTCCCTGAAGAGGAGGAAAGCATAATATCCACCCTAGTACAACATCATACCCTGCTGTTCTCCAGAACCAGCAAGGACCAGCATGAGTGCACTGCACTGTGGCAAGATGTTGTCCATCGGGTTAATGACGTAGGCATGCATAACCGGACTTATGAGCAGGTACGCCATCACTGCAGTGATTTAATTAGACATGTCCGGCAGCATGCCTCCGATGTCCTCAGACAACAGCTTGCCACAGGTGGTGGTGCAGCATTACATCCGCCCCTCACCAGAGTGGAAGAGCTGCTCCTCAGCGTGGTGGCTCCTGGCCAACCACTACAACAAACATATGTCATCATGGAGGCCGGAGTCACCCAGCAAGTTGACTCGGAGCATGCAGGTAACATGGCATATCTGTAGACTACTGTTAGCTCGATTGTTAGAACATGCATATGTCAGATGTGTACTGTGTATTTAGAAGATGTGGAGCCTGGTGTTCTGCAATACTGATAATTTGGAACATAATCTGTATGCCTGTGACTGTCAACCATTGTACTGCTGTAAAATTGCAAACTCACAGCAGCAATGCCATAGTTGTTGACACTGATAAACTGTCTTCATATCCTCGTAGGTCCCTCTGGTGTGACAGCAAGACAGCAGACCCATGCTGGTGAGTGTTCTACATTTAATATAGCAAATAACATGTGCATGTCATAGGTGAGTTGTAGGCCATATACACATGTAAAACACCTACACATAATGCATGCTCTGCATGTTTTCTGTGGGACTATGCACATCCCAATAACACGAGTAGCTGCCTCAAACACATGCAATTCACAGAGCATCCCAAACAATTGTGGTACACTGTAGTGGACATTGTATAGGCAGAGTCAATACACATGCACACAACATACACCACTTTGTCATACACAGTACATGTTAATATGATACACATGGCATATTTAGACACCTGCTGTAAGGTCAGACTCCAGTATCCCAGATGTCATCCACACAGCACACATACTATACCTGAGGGGTAGAGGCCTATCATGGGGCAGTGCGACACTCTTCAACACACAACACATTCATGTTAGGCAATGCTCCCTATTGAACACCTTACATACCCATGTAACAACTGCCTGTGAAATGGTTAATGTAGCCACAGTGCTGCAGTTCAGGTACAGCAAGATAGTTGCCAGTGTGGCACACATTAGTGGCCTTGAGTGACCACATGATGCTGCCTGATGATGGCTCATGGTACTACACTACATCCAGTTACAGTAATTACAGTACTACACATAGCATTCATTGCTATACACCTGACAGTTGTGTGCATCCAGCCATGGTATGTATACCTGTGAGTGATGGTGCACAGGACATTGAAAAGCATTTAATACTTGCACAGCAATGTTGTGTCCATGTATACATTGTGTTCCAGGGTGAGGCCAATCACTGAACAACACACATGCATCAAGGACATGTATACTGTTAGTAACAAGGACTCTCTACACTTGCACTGCATGCTGTTGAGCAACACACATCCTGCATGCTGACACTCTTTGGCTTGTGATACTGTACTCCACCATCAACCACTAATGAGTATGTTCTGGATTGCTGTTGGTGTGTGTGTGTGTGTGTGTGTGTGTGTGTGTGTGTGTGTGTGTGTGTGTGTGTGTGTGTGTGTGTATGTGTGTGTGTGTGTGTGTGTGTCTACTTTAGTGAGTAGTGTATTTGTGTTCATGTGTTCATATGTGCATGTGTTCATGTGTGCATGTGTGCATGTGTTCATGTGTGCATGTGTGCATGTGTGCATGTGTTCATGTGTTCATGTGTGCATGTGTGCTAACATCATGTACAGATTGTAAAGTGTGTTTCCTGTCTTCCTCTCACAGGTGCTGAGGTTATGTTGGTTGAGTGCAGCAGGGAACCTGAAGTCACTGCCACAAATAGTGGAAATGATGATACATGTGTTGTGGCACAGGCAGGTTTGACAGGGTCTGTTGTTGGGCCGCCAATCGAAAGTACATAGCTTTCCACTCCATCTATGCGCACATTCATACTGCCAATACATCCCTCATCACCAATGGCCTTAGCTGAGGGACAGCATACAGTAGGCATTGACCAGGATAGTGTGGTATCTATGGCACATGCATCTCTCACAGCAGCCATACCCAGATTCCTGGAATGGTACCACATAGGCAGATGTCCAGGGGTTTTTGTGGGAACACTGCTGGTCTTAATGCCCCTGGCAGATGTGCCCCCACAGTTCTTACAACCTCAGGTATGTTCCAGGTTGTAATGCAGGCACAGGCACATATGGAACGGCACACCAGACAGTTACTAAGGGCGCAGAGGTCCCATAACACTGCTAACAATGACAGTATCTGTGACCTTGCCAGTGCCAATCGTAATTACACCGAGGTCATTGATAGACATTGGAGGGAGACATTAGATGTCCTCCTCAATGTCATGTCCATGTGCCAGGACAGTGCAGGATGGCTGAGACGTCAATGTGGACATATGCCAGCAACATCATCAGCTGGCAGTCGTCGCGGACAACACACAAGTCACAGCCACTCCAGTAGTAGCAGTACCAGCCCCAGCAATGTTGGGGCTGGGTTGTCAACAGACCATCATAGAAGACCATGTGCACGTGGCTCTGGCCATTCCCAGCAGGGACATGGGTCCAGTCGACATCCCTCTGCCTCTGATGATAGTACCCAGTCTGGCTTAGTACCCGATACTGTCCATGGCACCCCTGCCAGGCACAGGTACTGTGTCTGTGGCAACAGACAGTGATCTGTACAGCCTGGCAGGTACAGTCTGTGGCTGTCCCACAACCTCCCGTATATGGCAGCCACATGGTGGAACTGTGTGAATGCAGACACACACACATAAACCAAACACCTAGGTCTAACACATACACACACATATTACATCAACATTGACCCATGCTGTACTGTTGTCCCTCACACACACACACACACACACACACACACACACACACACACACACACACACACACACACACACACATGTCGATTGGATGGGTCAATGTCGGGTTCTGGCAAACCAACAACAACAACACACCCTATGCATATGATGAAACTGTGCCACCTCCTGTCATCTGTAACATTGATGCAGGAGCAGGCTAACATGGTTCTGATGCACAGGGTGACTTTATAGCAGTGTAGCAATGTTAGCATGTTGTCAACAGTAAAGTGTAATGATATCCTTGTAGGTATATCTGAGCAGGCATGATGCATTAAAGCTATGATTATCAATGTAGTATTGTTTACACCAGTGTTAATTCCAAAAATGTATTGTCCGCCCATGTGCCACTTGGCTGATGTGTGTAGTTTTGGCAGCATGTGTTGGTGAGTGGACAGCACATGTGTGATGTGTGCAGTACAGATTTGCAGGTGTACATTTGTGAACATGGTGGAGGTGCACTGTCTGCATGTACGTGCATAGTGGACACATGGGAAGGGTGACATGTCCTGTATTACACAGTGCTAACACTTCATAGTTTCTATTGGTGGCCAGTATGCATTTTACTGCACATATGTTTTAACTTGGGTACACATGTATGTATGACATGATTTGACACTATGCTGTGGGTGATACTGTTACTATCTGTCATTGGTTTGCATTCTGGTAGTATACACAACCTCAACAGCCTGACTATAACCAATCGTTAGATGATGTCTTGACAATGGACACACAGATGTAGGAAACTTAGTAGCATTTGGATCCTTCCGGTACTATACTATACCAGTAACCAGTGGTACTGACCGCCACCCATTCCTGGGACCACTCCTGTTTGGCATATAGCCCTCTTAGGTACAAGCAAACACACTAGGGATATGTCTGTCCACATCTGGAAATGCATACAGTGACCTACAATGCATTCTCCGGATGAGACACTTATCCTCCACAAGGGTATCATACAGACAGATACCTGTTGTCCAACCCATGCTGTAAAGCTATAAGCCAACTATAGCATAGTCATCCACATTTACTAAACATAGTATCCCGACAGTACCACATAGATAGTAGCCCCCAACATGTAGACCGGGTACCGATGTGTACATACAACCAAGTGTTATGTCATCTGTCCTTTGGTATTCACATTTCCAAATGTATTCTGAAGTCCCTCAGTGTATCACATAAGCAATAAGGGGTCTGTATGCATATCCACAAAGTTGTTGTACACCTATAATGAATGTCCATTATTGACAGACTGTGTTGTGTTTGAACATGTCTGAAAGATACCCCAGGCATGAACCCTCACTCACACTATTCTATAGATACTGTCATGGGTGTGTGTGACACAGATGACCTAGGCCACAGATCACTACAGTGGCTGGCCTTGTCACAAACATACATATGTGACCTAAGGTCTGAGAAGCAGCAACACAATCTGCAAAGGTAACAGATGTATTCATGTAGAAAGCAGGCTTCACACCTATGAACTAATTGAGGTCAAATGTACATATATGTATTTGCCACACAGATACCTGAAGTGTGCAATGCACATACTGTTGTTATACTGATATGTCATGCAGTAGTAAAAGCAAAACCCACAACACACTGACCAACAGTGTCACACACACACACTCAGCAATTGCAGGATTCAAACACCTACCTAACTATGTTATGATATTAGGGAAGTATGCACTGATATGACGCACTATATGCTTTACTGGGAGTTTTCATTTCCACTGCTTTATTTGTAGGATGCTGACATCAGCAGATTTGCCAAAAAGGAATATACCACTTTTAAGGTGTTTTCCTAGTCTCCAAAAAAGGGCACTCCTCGCAAAGGAAATCACACAGAAACATACATCCCCCCACACTCAGCAATTGCAGGATTCAAATCCCTACCTACCTATGTTATGATACTAGAGAAGTACGCATTAACACGACACGCTACATGCTTTACTGGGAGTTTTCATTTCCACTGCTATATTTGTAGGATGCTGACATCATCAGACTTGCCAAAGAGGAAGCTACCACTTTTAAGGTGTTTTCCTAGTCTCCAAAAAGGGCACTCCTCTCAAAGGAAATCACACAGAAATATACTCCCCCCCCCCACACACTCAACAATTGCAGGATTCAAACCCCTACCTAACTATGTTATGATACTAGAGAAATACGCATTAACATGACACGCTATATGATTTACTGGGAGTTTTCATTTCCACTGCTATATTTGTAGGATGCTGACATCATCAGACTTGCCAAAGAGGAATATACCACTTTTAAGGTGTTTTCCTAGTCTCCAAAAAGGGCACTCCTCTCAAAGGAAATCACACAGAAACGTACACCTCCCCACACACACACACACTCAGCAATTGTAGGATTCAAACCCCTACCTAACTATATTATGATACCAGAGAAATGCACATTAACACGACATGCTATATATTTTACTGGGTGCTTTCATTTCTCCTGCTATATTTGTAGGATGCTGACATCATCAGACTAGACATGGTAATGTGTGTGCACTTTGTTTTATGCAATCCCAGGACTGAGCCATGGGGAACAGCAGGTGTTACCAGCTTGAACAGGACTCCACAATTCTTACCTTGTGTGATCTATCTGTGGCCCAGTTGCCAATCCATCAGATGACAATACATATTTATGCACAGGTTGTTGATTTTGTGGATACGACATGTGTCTGGGATGTTGGAAAAGGGCTATTCAAAGTCTATGTGGGACATGTGTAGCTCATTTCATTGATGTATGTCCTGGGTGGCTGCCTTGCAAACAGTCTAGCAGGTTTGGAAACCATGATCTGCCCATGACCAAACCAAAGTTGGTAGGGTTGTGTGTTTGTAGGCTTCCAATAGCTCTGTTTATGACTTCAATCATGATGGACTCCATGGCTTTGCAGATCAGACTTCATTGGCTTATAAGACTATAGTTCCCATGGTCTGTTGTGCACCAACACTTGTGGAGTGTGCCATATGTTGCTGTAACCCATTCAACAGTTTCATATCCTGTAGAGAGGGTGAGGCTCAACAGACTGTTCAGGTGCAGGGTCTGTTTGTTCTGCAGTTCACTTATGACCATATAGAGGCACAATGTAATCCAATTGATGCCATGTTTTCAGCTTTGGAAGGAGCTGTTTACCCATTCTACATGTGATATCTTCTGGTATGATGATAGGGCCTTTTGTCAGTGGGAGGTGGGTATGTATGTATGGGCCTGTCTGACAGGATGTTGGCATTGTCAGTCATTTACAGTTGGCCCTGACTCCGGACATATATGAGTGTACATTGCTATTTATGACATAGCTGAAGGAAGTGTCATGGTTCTGTATGGACTCCTTTGCAGATAATCTTTCCATAACCTGGATTGGATAATGTTTGGAGTGCACATTGTCTATTGATGATACTGATTGCAGGTTTTTTATCTTCTTTGCTTTTCCACTTTCTATGAACAACCTAAGTATCTGTAGTACATATTTGATTATGACAGGGTTCCAATATATTATATATGTGTCTGTTGTCATATAACTGTGTGCACAAGGCAGTACTGGTGAATAGTGAGAGGTTCCTGGGTTAACACATGCAACTGCCAGATATGTGCGGCCCATTGCTGTACTCAGACATGGCCTAAGTGTGTGAGCATGCCCAGTGTGACCTTTCAGTATGTTGCTGTCTGAAGTCTACTACATTTGTTGACGTGTGTGAACATGCCCAATATTAACATTTATACTATATGTGTGCTGAAAATCAAGCTGTATTTTTACTGCAGGGCTCACCTTTGTGTCATAACTCTACAGGGATTATGCTGTGCTTGCAGGGTTTCCATGAGACACTTTGCATAGACTTATCAACATTTCTTCATACACACTGAGCAATGAAATGCTGTCATGGTTTAGTGGTTCAGTACTGTGACTATAGTGCACAATATCCTGGGTTTGAGAGCTGTCACTGCTTTATATTTTCATACTGGGCAGACCAGACTGCTTAAAGACCAGTAAAGCAAATATGAGCATGTTTACCTGCTTTTGCTCAACTATGCCCAACTTTGATCGAACTTGCTCAACATTAACCAACATTGCTGAATGTTGCCCAATATTGCTCAACATTGCCCAAAGTTGTGCTAGTTAGTATGTGCAATTTTGTTTACATATACTAAATAGTGGTAAAAGCTGTTTAGCACTGCTTTATATTTCTTAAATCATGGCAATCATGCCTCAGGTGGTGCTGCAGGGCTGCCTATGTCAGGTGCACATAGTACACTCGCTATACATGTTTGAAAACAGGTAGTGTCAAGTTAGGCATCCCTTTTACTATATGTGCGAGTCAGAGAGATGTATCATTTCCAGGGTTCCTACTGAGCCAGTGTATGTGCTATGCGTTGCCTCTTTGCCAAGACCAAAGCATACTGGGCATGCCTCCTTCTGCCTACTGGGGCAGGCTCAGGTTGTTCCTCCTCCGAGTAACGCTCTGCCTGTGATGGCCTTGGCAATGGTGGGGGGCTGTTTGGCCTGGCCCTATGCTGCTCCTGCTGCAGCTGTTTTCACAGGATCATATTATGTAGCATAGCACATACCTTGACAATTTGGGTACATGTAGTTGGTGAGTACTGCAAGGCTCCACCAGATGTGTCCAGGCACCGGAACCGTGACTTGAGCAGCCCAAACACACGTTCAATTACATTTCATGTTTGTGTGTGTGCCTCATTATGGCGTTCCTGTTCAGGTGTGTGTGTATTTCTGATGGGTGTCATCAGCCACGGCTCCAGTGCATATCCAGCATCCCCCACTAGGTGACCATGAGGGATGTCCCTATTGGCAAATGTCTGGTACAGCTGTGTCAGATGCCAGATATGGGAATCATGGTAGCTTCCAGGGCAGCCAGCACACACATTCAGTATTATGCCCTGGGCATCACACATGACCTGGCAGTTGATGGAGGGGAAGCCCTTGCAGTTAAAGTAGGCCCTACCCTGCTCACCAGCTGGTGCTTTGATGCGTATGTGCATGCAGTCTATTGCACCCACTACCTCAGGGTATTCCGCTATTTGCTGGAAAAGACGCATATTGCTGGCCAATACCTCACGGGAATTGAGGAAATATAAATGATCACTGACATGTGCTGACATGGCATTCAGGAACTGGTGCAGTACCCTGGATGCTGATGCCTGTGAAATCCCCATCATATCACCAGTTGGTCTTTGGAAGGTACCTGTTGCTATTATTCTTAGGCCAACACATACCTTGGTTTCCACTGGGATGGGTTCCCCTCTGTTAGTTCTGTGTGTGAGACGTGGCCTGCACAGCTCAACAATTTGCTGCATGAGGTCTCTGTCCACTCTATAGTGCTCCACTATCTCCAGCTCATGTAGCCCCTGGTAGGTTACCCTGGGCCTGTACACTCTTCTCCGTGTCCTCACTGTGGGTTGCTCAGCAGCATTCTCATTGTCACCACCCTCAGCATGTTGCATATGTCGCCTTATAACAGCAGTGGCAGCCCCTAACATTTCTTTGTCTCAGTAAAGCTTTTTAAGTTTTCACTTCTCTTAGTTTACTGCAGTGTTGCAGTGTCTCTGAGGAAAACATGGTGGAAAGTTGTTTGCAGAGTTTTAAGTGCTGGGCTGGGCTGGGCTAGTGTACTGCCTGTGTAATTGCCTGATTCTTATTGTTTTCACCTGCTAGCTCTGATAGTTCTCCTTGGTTAACTTCCCACTATTTGTTGTGCTTCCTTTTCCCTTTCTGTTTCCACAGGGGGCAGCGCCTCACAAACAAGCGAAAACATGCGCACACCAGCTCACATGCACGCACACATGCTTACACGGCCTAATCCTGCTTGAATGCACGCACACAGGCACAAACGCGCTTACACAGATTAAAACAACCTTACACATGCTTACTCCAGCTTAAACGCACGCACAAAGGCGCACACACGCGCACACAGTCTTACTCGGATTTACAGGTGCGCACACACGCGCAAACATGTTGCAGGCACTTCTACAAGAAACTTTAGTGTTATCCACGGCGTACACCTTCAATTTCTTGGCTTTAGCTAGGATACCTGTTGACACGCCTCTTCCAGTGATGAGTAACTGACAGCAAACACATACCACTCTGCTCCAATGAGCTTACATTCTTTCATACATACCCCCCTCAAGATATCACCTATCTTCTACTCTGAAACTCCCCTTATCCTACTTTTACACTCCACAAACTTTGCTCATATGCCATGTAAAATTGAGATTCACTATCCTTACCCTCATTTGCATAGGATTGCCTACTAATGCTTGGTTACATTTCTTAGACTGAGCTCCCCCCCCCTTAGCAACCTCTACTCAGTAGCCATGTTGTCTTCAGCCTGCCATTCACTTGCATGGCAGTTGAATATTTTGAATAAAATCCCTATTTGTGGCTTTTATTATTTTTTTCATGGTTTTTAGAGTGCAGCACTTTTGCGGGGCGCTGCGCTATGCTTAAACTTTGGAGATCGAGGTAAAAAAAATCTATATATTTTTTTTATTTTGCAACTGGAAGAATTGCCAATGGCCCTATATTTGGCCATTGGCATGCTTCCTCAACTGGATGCATCCTTTATTTTGAGCTGTCATGGCTCCGATTTGCTATTTGAAAATGGTACTCAGTTGACAACAGAGTACATTTCTGCAAATAACACTACTCTTACTCGGACAGGTTAGGGTTTCCTGGATCACAAATTTACCTCATTTGCACAGATTTCAGCAGCAAATGAGGTAATTTGCATAACCTAACCCTGTCCGTGTAAGTCATTTTAGGAGCTCTCTTGCACGACCCTGCCAGCTGTTCCTGGATCACTCAGCAGACATGATGGCTGCATGGAGTCTTACTCTACTCTTAGACTCCGTGCAAGCCTACGTGAATCTGGCCCATTGACTCCAGTAATCTAACAATTACTGTTAATATTCCGAAATATTCAGCAGTTTGAATTCAAAGTAAATTGATCAAATCATGCACTAACAGGAAAAAAATGGTTCTTCAGCATACCGTTTTTTTTATGTCCACTTTTTATTGCACAAAAGGAAACGTTACGTATTATAGTGTCATATAAATCCAATATGTAGGTTCATACCACTGACTGACAGATTGAACAAGTGAATTAACTTAATCTCAACTGAATACTAACTCTAATGTAACATGCCAAACTTTAACTTTATAGCATGTCGTGACCCTGATCTATACTTTCAGTCTCTCACACACACAGACACACAGACACACAGACACAGACACACACACACACACACACACACACACACACACACACACACACACACACACACACACACACACACACACACACACACACACACACACACACACACACATATACTCCGCCGGATTTAGCAAGCCCTGTACGGTGTGCAGGACTAGTGCAGGAGCTCCAGCAGGCAATATGCCTGCACTAGTCCTGCACGGACTCAGCCCCTGTATCCAAATTACCCCATTTGCAGGAGAAATCCATGCAAATTAGGTGAATTTGCAATCCAGGAAGCTGGAAGCCAGCCATGCAGGACTAGTGTAATCTGCAGAAATGTACTCCGCCAGTAACAGAGTACATTTCTGCAAACTACAAAACGGAGCCATGACAGCTCCAAATAAAGGTTGGATATTATGTAGAAAGCATGACAATGGCTAAATATAAGGCCATTGGCATGAAACACAGTTGCAAAAATAAGAAAATCAACTTTTATTTTTTTAAGCCGATCTCGGCTGTTTAAGCGTAGGGCAGCAGCGTGCAAATGGGATCGGGCGAAAACTAAGAAAAAAAACTAAAATAAGCATTCTAACCAAAATCACTATTTTGCCATTATACTGAATGGCAGGCAGATGACAACATGGCTAGTGAATAGTGGTTGCTAAGGGGGGTGGCTGAGTCTGGGACCTGTAACTATGCATCAGCAGGCAATCCTATGCAAATGAGGGGAATAATACTGAATCCCAGATTTCCCCTGCATGCTAGTCAGCACCCAACAGTGTAAGAGCAGGAATAGCTTGGTGCAAGCCTAGGAGTTAACTGACATCATGGAGGGGTGTCAGGCATACTGTAAGATTATTGGAGCCCTTTGGCTCGGGTTTGCTCTTAGCTTAGCAGAGCTAAGCAAGGGAGTGTGTCTGAGATTGCCTAGCACTCTTTACATTGTCTAAGTGGGTGTGTGCGCCACGCACTGGGTTTTAAAGGGAAAAAAAAGTAAACCAGAAAATAGCAGCTCTGTGCACATTTGAGCACTGTGTGTCTGTAGTGTGCCCCTGGGCTTAAACAGGAAGGCAATGGGAAGGAAAAACAGCAGTAGAAAGGTAATCTAAGAGAACTAGCATAGCTGGCAGGTGACATGTATCAGAATCAGCCAATTACACAGGCAGTAGACCAGCCCTGCCCAGAACACTACTATAAACTATGCAAACACCTTTCCCTCTGATTTTTCCCACATACTGTACACCACCGGTGTATACAAGCGGGGAACTTTTAACAAACAAAAACAACAAAATGATAGGGGTTGCAGCAGCTATCAGACATCAACATGTGGAAGAGGCTGAGGGTGGTGAGGATAAGAATGCTGTCGACCAACCCACAGCGAGGAGACAGAGAAGGGTGTACAGACCCAGGGTAACCTACCAGGGGCTACATGAGCTGGAGAGAGTGGAGCACTATAGGGTGGACAGGGACCTCCTACAGCAAACTGTTGAGCTGTGCTGGCCCTGCCTGACACACAGAACTAACAGAGGGGAACCCATCCCAGTGGATAGCACGGTATGTGTAGGCCTAGGAATACTAGCCACGGGTACATCCCAAACCCAGCTAGGGATATCATGGGGATCTCACAGGCATCAGCATCCAGGGTATTCCACCAGTTCCTGGATGTCATATCAGCACATGCCGGTGAGCACGTATATTTCCTCAACACCCATGTGGTGTTGGCCAGAAATATGCGTCTCTTCCACCAAATAGCAGAGTAACCTGAGGTGGTGGGTGCTATAGACTGCACGCACATATGCATCAAAGCACCACCCGGTGAGTGGGGTAGGGTCTACATCAACCGCAAGGGCTTCCCCTCCATCAACTGCCAGATCATGTGCGATGCCCAGGGCATTATAATGATTGTGTGTGCTGGCTGCCCTGAAAGCTATCATGATTCCCACATCTGGCATCTGACGCAGCTGTACCACAGATTTGCCAATGGAGACATCCCTTACAGTCACCTAGTGGGGGATGCTGGTTACACACTGGAGCCGTGGCTGATGACACCCATCAGAAATGCACACACACACAAACAAAAACTCCATAATGTGGCACATGCACAGACCAGAATCATAATAGAGCATGTGTTTGGGATGCTCAAGTCACAGTTCTGGTGCCTGGATACATCCAGTGGAGCCTTGCAGTATTCATCAGCTACACGTACCCAAATTGTTATTGTATGTACCATGTTACAAAATATGTTCCTGTGGAAACAGCTGCAGCAGGGACAGCACAGGGCAGGGTCAAACAGCCCCCCCCCCAAAATCAAGGCCTGCACAGGCACAGAGTGACTCAGAGGAGGAGCAAACTGAGTCTGCCCCAGCAGGCAGATGGGGGTGTGCCTAGTATGCCCTGGCCTTGGCAAAGAGGCAATGCATAGCACATACTCTGACACAGTAGGGACCCAGGAAATGACACCTCTCTCTGACTCACACAAACAGTAAAAGAGATGCCAAACATGACACTACCTGTGCTCAACCATGTATAGGGGGTGTACTATGTGCATCCAACATAGGCAGCCCTCCAGCACCATCCTCAATACTGGCACACCCACAAGGTAAGTCACTCTCCTTACCAATTGCTGATTGGAGTAGTATGTGTTGTTACATGTGTCTAAGGTATGGATGTGAGCATGCAAGGGAATCAAGTGGCTGAATGGGATGCCAGCAGATAGTAGACACCTATAGTGGCAGCATGAGATCTGTAACAAATACTGGTGTCACCACATTAGCCAGTACTACACATGGTGACAAAACCCACTGCAGGAAATGTGCTGGGCCACATGTGTGTCCATATGACACACACATGCCAGTCAAGCAGGTTCACATACTCAACAACAGTCTCAGCCAGCAGGACATGTGTAGACAAACACAAACAAAGGTGGTGCAAAGGCCTCTGAATGATGGCTATGGGTAACCTCCCCAGGCCTACACAGACAGACTATATCAGGTCAGGCAGTGGGATGTTAGTTCTGAAGGGTAGGAAGTCAGAAACTGATATGTAGGTCAATCAAACCTAAGACCTGTAGTACACTGCTATGCCTCTAGTCAGCATGATAGGTTAGAAAACAGAATGAAATGGAGTACCTGACATACCAGTACAGTCATTGCAAATGTGTACAAGTGCCAGGTGTGCCCCCCAATCCTGTGTAGCAATATAGAAACAGTCAGGTGTGCCCCCCATATCCTATGTAGACATGTAGTAACAGTCAGGTGTGCCCCCCCAATCCTATGAAGACATGTAGTAACAGTCAGGTGTGCCCCCCAATCCTGTGTAGCAATGTAGTAACAGTCAGGTGTGCCCCCCATAGTCTATGTAGACATGTAGTAACAGTCAGGTGTGCCCCCCAATCCTATGTAGACATGCAGTAACAGTCAGGTGTGCCCCCCAATCCTGTGTAGCAGTGTAGAAACAGTCAGGTGTGCCCTCCATAGCCTATGTAGACATGTAGTAACAGTCAGGTGTGCCCCAATAATCCTATGTGGAAATGTAGTAACAGTGAGGTGTGCCCCCCAATCCTACGTAGACATGTAGTAACAGTCAGGTGTGCCCCCACTCCTATGTAGAAATGTAGTAACAGTCAGGTGTGCCCCCCCAATCCTATATAGAAATGTAGTAACAGTCAGGTGTGTCCCCCCAGTCCTGTATAGAAATGTAGTAACATGTATGTGTAGGTATAATACCAGTGGAGCACAGATGCCCAGAGGTGGCCAAGGTAGCAGGATAGATTGTAGCATTTGTACAATATGCAGTGTGCATGTGTTAGGTTGGTGTGTGTTTCATATTGTGTGAGAGTGGTCAGTATGTATGCATGTTGAGGTATGACCTGGTGGCCATTGCCCACTACTGCTGATGACAGGGCCAAGTCCTCACAACTGCAGTGCCAAAGACAATTCCCACCAGTATAACACATGCTAGCAGTAAGCCATTGTAAATGTATGGTGTTAATATGTGTCACCATCTGAAAGATTGACATGGCATGGCTGTTGGACTAGATATACTAGCAGTACCCCAGACATACAGTATATAATGTGCAACTGTGAAATGGACACACCCTTGGAATTGTACATACAAGTATGCATCACATTATCTGGGTCTGTAGTAGGGAATACCGATGTCATCTGCCCAAACACTTGCAGATCACAAAGGTGATAGGACTGATGTATTGGGAAACAGCTGATGTACCTGCACATGCCAGCATAACTGGAATGCCCCATGCATATATGTGCATCAGATGCGAGTAGTGTCCATAGCACACATGCACTCAGCTCACCCAAACACTATGCACAGGTACCTTTCTGGTTGTATCCCTGCTGTTGGGAATGGGTACAATATGGCCCCCACCTGTATATGGCAAGAGTGAAAGAATGTAGCATGCAATGCAGGTGTCCCATGCAGGTGTGTCCCTAGCTGTAGGTAGCACCCTGCCAGCATCCACACCACCTGATCAATACTGATAGAAAGTATTGGCATAAACACCTAGCACACCTACCCTGTCACCCCAGGGGAATATACTGTATGGCGGTCTGGAACTGTAGGACTGACAGAATGCAATGGCCTGCCACAGCTGGCCCACATCACCACCAAATGGCCAGCAGGCCTCTGCCAAAGGCCTGTGTCTCACACATACTGACAATGCATGTTATGTCATGGACACCCAAATAACAACATACACTCCACATAAGCCATATGCAAGGCCATGTGGACAAACCACAGGAACATGTCCACCATGTCCCACTGCATGAACTGTGGACCAACACCAAAACATAGCTGTGATGAGGTGATAACCTTAGGGAAAATATTAGAGAATGTATGCATAATGTATGGAAGAGGATAGAATAATGGGGGGGGAGGATGGGCAGCATGGAATGTGCACGGTCCAATACACAGCCATGTGCACACATTATCCCTGGCTGCAAACACATAAATGGGTGGCTACAAACCTGCCTGTACACCACAATAGGGATAATGTCCTGACTTTTGGTCCCTGCCTCTAGGTAACATGTGAATCTGTACAGCTGTGAGGTATTGCCACAGGAAGATAAGGCCATACTGTCATGTCGATGGATGTACAAGTATGGGATCCTCTGCCAGCACTATACCAAGGTGCTGAACTGGATACAAAGACCCAGCAGCAAGTGTATGCAGCTCCCCCTCTAGAATGGCATAACTTTCCATGAATATGGAGGTGTTTGCCCACAATACCAGACACAGCTGCATTCACCCTTGTTCCCCAGGACATCACTGTGAGCAAGAATGTCCACCTGACAGTACTTGAGACATAAAACATCACAGTGTATAACAGTACACATGTCTGAATATCTCTGCTAACACCAGTACCATGTAGCAGAAGCAGCACAGACACAATCATCTACAGTGCACACTATCCCTTGCACAGTTTGACCCCATATTGCCAAATGTTCTATGGATACCCTGCAGAAACAGTTTGCTACCTGTAGGTGTACAACACAAAGGTCTACACTGGAGTACAAACTACCTGGACTGGATCCACACATTTGATACAGAAGGGCATACTGGGCATGCTCACACACTTAGAGAAATGAAGGCAATGTCAGACAACATACTGAAATGTCATACTGGGCATACTCACGCACTTAAACAAATGAAGCCCATATATGCAAACAATAGTATACCATACATATCTGACAGTTGCAGATGTTAGTGCATACACTCCTCAGTATGCACTAATCATGCTTTGCACACACATTGGATAGGAATACAGACATATATCCAAGGACAGCACACTATAATACGCCAAAAGTAGACATACAGAGATGTGTGGAAGAGAGTGACTATGACAAAGAGCCCTCCACCATGAGACCTGTCCCACCCAGCACACAGCCAAATGGCTACAACCACATGATGTGTAAATGTCACTCACTGTAGAAATTAGCCACTGGTATCTGTCAGCATTACATACTATGTGGTGAAAGTGCTAGCTGTGCAACATGACTGTAAAAGGCAGTAGTCATCTAGCAGGTGTATACACGTACCTGCGGATTATAATCCTGCGTGTGCCTGCATGTGGTGTGGCAGCCTCTAGATGAATGGGTTATGGCCCATATACACACACACATTGCCCTCCCCATAGCCCTACTATGATAAGCCTGCTGATGTCATCCACTCTGAAATGCACCTTTGGGAATGGAGTAACCCAATAATCTCTGTGGCACATCCTAAAACTGCGTAATGCTGTAGTGTGATAAACTAGTTAAGTAGGAGTTCTAATCCCCGACATGGCAACTGTGTGTCTCTGTCTGTGTAGGGAGCAATGCATTTTAGGCTAGTCACACTCACTACAATTCAAATGCCCTACTTTGGCAAGCTTGCTGATGTCATTCACTGTGAAATACACCTTTGGAAAATGTGTAGTCCAGTAATCTCTGTGGTGCATCCTATAACTGCGTAATGCTGTAGTGTGCTAAACTAGTTAAGTAGGAGTTCTAATCCCAGACATGGCAACTGTGCATTTGTGTGCCTCTGTCTGTGTAGAAAGCAATGTTTGTAGGCTAGTCACACTCACTACAATTCAAATGCCCAACTTTGGGAAGCCTGCTGATGTCATTCAATGTGAAATACACCTTTGGAAATTGTGTAGCCCAGTAATCTCCATGACATGTCCTATAACTGTGTAATGCTGTAGTGTGATACACTAGTTGGGTAGGAGTTCTAATCCCAGACATGGCAACTATGTGTGTGTGTGTCTCTGTCTGTGTAGGGAGCAATGCTTTTTAGACTAGTCAGACTCACTACAATTCAAATGCCGTACTTTGGCAAGGCTAGTGATGTCATTCACTGTGAAATACACATTTGGGAAAGGTGTAGCCCAGTAATCTCTATGGCACATCTAATAACTGTGTAATGCTGTAGTGTGATACACTAGTTAGATAGGAGTTCTAACTCAGACATGACAACTGTGGGTGTGTGTCTGTGTAGGGAGCAATGCTTTTTAGGCTAGTCACACTCACTACAATTCAAATGCCCTACTGTGGCAAGGTTGTTGATGTCATTCACTTTGAAATACACCTTTGGGAAAGATGTCATCTAATAATCTCCGTGGCATGTCCTATAACTGCGTAATGCTGTAGTGTGATAGACTAGTTAGGTTGGAGTTCTAATCCCAGGCATGACAATTGCATGTCTCTGTCTGTGTCGGAAACAATGCTTTTTAGGCTAGTCACACTCACTACAATTCATATGCCCTACTGTGGCAAGGCTGCTGATGTCATTCACTGTGAAATACACCTTTGGGAAAAGTGTAGCCCAATAATCTCCATGGTGCATTCTATAACTGTGTAATGCTGTAGTATGATAAACTAATTAGGTAGGGATTCTAATTCCAGACATAGCAGTGGTGTGTTTGTGTGTGTGTCTCTGTCTGTGTAGAGAGCAATGATTTTTAGGCTAGTCACACTCACTACAATTCTAATGCCCTACTTTAGCAAGGCTGCTGATATAATTCACTGTGAGATACACCTTTGGGAAAGGTGTAGCCCAGTAATCTACATGGTGTGCCCTATAACTGTGTAATGCAATAGTGTGATAAACTAGTTAGGTTGGAGTTTTAATCCCAGATATGGCCAATGTGTGTGTGTGCTTCTGTCTGTGCAGGGAGCAATGCCTTTTTAGGCTAGTTGCATACACTACAATTCAAATGCCTTACTTTCACAAGGCTGCTAATGTCATTCACTGTGAAATACACCTTTGGGAAAGGTGTAGCCCAGTAGTCTCCGTGGGCCATCCTATAACTGCATAATGCTGTAGTGTGATAAACTAGTTAGGTAAGAGTTCTCATCCCAGACATGGCAACTGTGTGTTTTTGTGTGTATGTGTCTCTCTCTGTGTAGGGAGCAATGCTTTTTAGGCTAGTCAAACTCACTACAATTCAAATGGCCTACTTTGGCAAGGCTGCTGATGTCATTCACTGTGAAATACACCTTTGGGAAAGGTGCAGCTAAGTAATCTCTGTGGCACATTTTATAACTGCATAATGCTGTAGTGTGATAAACTAGTTAGGTAGGAATTTTAATCCCAGACATGGCAACTGCGTGTATGTGTCTCTGTGTAGGAAGCAATGCTTTTTAGGCTAGTCACACACACTACAATTCAAATGCCCCACTTTGGCAAGGCTGCTAATGTCATTCACTGCAAAATACACCTTTGGAAAAGATATAGCCCAGTAATATCTGTGGTATGTCCTATAACAGCATAATGCTGCAGTGTGACATAGTACTTTGGTAGGGGTTCTAGTCCCACACATGGCAAGTGTGAATGTTTGTGTGGGTGTGTTTCTTTGTTTGTATAGGGAGACATGCATTTTAGGCTAGTCACACTCACTACAGATCAAATGCCCTACTTTGGCAAGGCTGCTGATGTCATTCACTGTGAAATACACCTTTGGGAAAGGTGTAGCCCAGTAATCACAGTGGCATGTCCTATAATAGAGTAATGCTGTAGTGTGATATAGTACATTGGTAGGGGTTCTATTCCCACACATGGCAAGTGTGGATGTTTGTGTGTGTGTTTCTATGCCTGTGTAGGGAGCAATGCTTTTTAGGCTAGTCACACTCACTACAATTCAAATGTCCTACTTTGGGAAGCCTGCTGATGTCATTCACTGTGAAATACACCTTTGGAAATTGTGTAACCCAGTAATCTCCATGACATGTCCTATAGCTGTGTAATGCTGTAATGTGATACACTAGTTAGGTAGGAGTTCTAATCCCAGACATGGCAACTATGTGTGTGTGTGTGTGTGTGTGTGTGTGTGTGTGTGTGTGTGTGTGTGTGTGTGTGTGTGTGTGTGTGTGTGTGTCTGTGTAGGGAGCAATGCTTTTTAGGCTAGTCACACTCACTACAATTCAAATGCCCTACTTTGGCAAGGCTGCTGATGTCATTCACTGTGAATATATACCTTTGGGAAAGTTGTAGCCCAGTAATCTCTATGGCGCATCTAATAACTGCATAATGCTGTAGTGTGATATACTAGTTAGATAGGAGTTCTAACCCAGACAAGAGAACTGTGGGTGTGTGTCTGTGTAGGGAACAATGCTTTTTAGGCTAGTCACACTCACTACAATTCAAATGCCCTACTGTGGCAAGGCTGTTGATGTCATTCACTGTGAAATACACCTTTGGGAAAAGTCTAGCCCAATAATCTCCATGGCGCATTCTATAACTGTGTAATGCTGTAGTATGATAAACTAATTAGGTAGGGATTCTAATCCCAGGTATGGCAGTGGTGTGTTTTGTGTGTGTCTCTGTCTCTGTAGAGAGCAATGCCTTTTAGGCTAGTCACAGTCACTACAATTCTAATGCCCTACTTTGGCAAGGTTGCTGATGTCATTCACTGTGAGATACACATTTGGGAAAGGTGTAGCCCAGTAATCTCCATGGTGCGGCCTATAACCGTGTAATGCAATAGTGTGATAAACTAGTTAGGTAGGAGTTCTAATCCCAGATATGGCCAATGTGTGTGTGTGTGTGTGTGTGTGTGTGTGTGTGTGTGTGTGTGTGTGTGTGTGTGTGTGTGTGAGTGTGTATGTGTGTGTGTGTGGGTGTGTGTGGGTGTGTGTGTGTGTGCCTGTCTGTCTGTGCAGAGAGCAATGCCTTTCTGGCTAGTCACATACAATACAATTCAAATGCCTTACTTTGGCAAGGCTGCTAATGTCATTCACTGTGAAATACACCTTTGGAAAAGGTGCAGCCCAGAAGTCTCTGTGGGCCATCCTATAACTGCATAATGCTGTAGTGTGATAAACTAGTTAGGTAGGAGTTCTAATCCCAGACATGGCAACTGTGTGTTTTTGTGTGTATGTGTCTCTGTCTGTGTAGGGAGCAATGCTTTTTAGGCTAGTCAAACTCACTACAATTCAAATGCCCTACTTTGGCAAGGCTGCCGATGTCATTCACTGTGAAATCACCTTTGGGAAAGGTGCAGCTCAGTAATCTCTGTGGCACATTCTATAACTGCATAATGCTGTAGTGTGATAAACTAGTTAGGTAGGAGTTTTAATCCCAGACATGGCAACTGTGTGCATGTGTCTCTGTGTAGGAAGCAATGCTTTTTAGGCTAGTCACACACACTACAATTCAAATGCCCCACTTTGGCAAGGCTACTGATGTCATTCACTGCAAAATACACCTTTGGAAAAGATGTAGCCCAATAATCTCTGTGATACATCCTATAACAGCATAATGCTGTAGTATGACATAGTACTTTGGTAGGGGTTCTAGTCCCACACATGGCAAGTGTGGATGTTTGTGTGTGTGTGTTTCTTTGTTTGTGTAGGGAGCCATGCATTTTAGGCTAGTCACACTCACTACAGATCAAATGCCCTACTTTGGCAAGGCTGTTGATGTCATTCACTGTAAAATACACCTTTGGGAAATGTGTAGCCCAGTAATCACAGTGGCACATCCTATAATAGCGTAATGCTGTAGTGTGATATAGTACATTGGTAGGGGTTCTATTCCCACACATGGCAAGTGTGGATGTTTGTGTGTGTGTTCCTATGCCTGTGTAGGGAGCAATGCTTTTTAGGATAGTCACACTCACTACAATTCAAATACCCTACTTTGGCAAGCCTGCTGATGTCATTCACTGTGAAATACACCTTTGGGGAAAAGTATTCCAGTAATCTGTGTAGCGCATCCTATAACTGCATAATGCTGTAATGTAATAAACAGGTAGGAGTTCTAATGCCAGACATGGTAAGTGTGTGCATGTCTGTGTTTGTCATTCGTATCCTGTGTGGAGGTGGCTGTGAGTGTGTAACAACTAGACTCATTGTGGAGTGGGTTTTGCAAATTTCTTATATGGTGGTCCTATTATATGTCACAGTGTCCACCTTACAAGGATAACAGATGTGAAATAGCGGAGACACTGGGGTGGAAATCTATACCCCTACATGTGACATCAAGGCCTGGTGAACAATGTTAGCAACCCTTGTATTACACAGAGAACACCCTCAACCCATGTCTCATACACAAACACACTTGCCTAGGTAACAACTGCTATGTTGGTAGTACCCTGTATAATGCCCACAGATAGTAACCATGGTGTGATTGCAGTGGATGACAGAGGACATGGCATCCTGTCCATCAGTAAAAGATGCACATACATGCAGACAGTGTGTCTTCACTATGCTCCCCACTGGACGCTTGCAACACCTGTTGTTTCATCAAATGTGACCCACAAAGGACATACCATGCCTTATACACATGCCCTGTATGGACAGATGCCACTGACACCAAGAAATACCTGTATCATGCTATCAGTGTAGGTGCAGGGTCAACCTGCTGTCCATTACCTGTTCCCAGCACATGAGGCCAGGATAGGCACATCTGATTATAACAATCTGTGCACACAACATGGGACAGACACCCCAGGTACAGTTCCACATATCATTGTACATGCATGTGGGATGTGTGCACATCCCAGACAGTGTCCTTGTCATGGACATAAGAACACATACATGGCAAGCATCGAACAGCAATGGCCACACACAATTGTTATCCATGTGACAGGATGGTGAATACAATACCCACCTGTGTGGGCCAATCTAGACACTACACCCCTGAGCCACACTGCAGACCATTGTCATGTGGCCTGATGCCAAGGTATACCCTTCACCTAGCCTTGTATAGCCTTCTGGCACAGGCAACCACTATGCTCCAGTAAAGCAATGCACACATGCATGTCAGTACTGGCACCATGTGTCTGCGTGTGTGGTGTATGATGCTTTTGACCACATTCACATTCACTACAACCCCCATTGGCATACTGAAGCATGCTGTCTGATGTCAGACACCTCCACATACCCTTTGCCCATATAACCTCCGGATAACCCCTGTGGTGTATGTGATACCTGCACAGTACTGTATTGTGGCAAACTAACTAGTGAGGAGGTGTATTCCTGGCCCTTCCAAGTGTGTCAATGTGTGTGAGTCCCTGAGAGAGTGTGGCTGTGTTGATGCTGACACTTGTCTATGTGGACAGGCATGTGTACTACACCTACTGTATCGCTACCATATCACTGTTGCAGATGTCACTCACCATCACATATACATTTGAAGAGCTCCTCAACATGTAAGCTATGTGGCACATCCAATAACTGCATAGACATGTAATAGCAATACACAGTCAGTCAAGGGGATGATACCCTGTACTGGTAGGTGTGTGACACAAACATGCTTGTGTTTTACTCTCCCACCCCCTCCCTGACTTATCATCGCCTCTGTCTGCCTCCCTCACTCCCTCTCTGGTGGATGTGGAGAACTACACCTGCTTTGCTTAGGCAGCAGCATGTGTTTTGTAAGTGATACTCATGATCAGCTGAAGGCCTCTGCATGAATCGCAGCCGTCCTGTAGCTGAGTGCACGTGGAACTGTTGTAGTAACATTCCCATAGCCAATTGCATGGAAACACCCTCCAATATCTAGGGACATCATGTTGGTGTTGGGCCTTTTCATTCACTGTGAGCAGGACCTAGATCTGGTGTTTGGCAAACAGCATCCAAAATGGATTGGGGATTCACCTCTAACAACATACACTGTGGAAACAGGCCATCACACAGGAGGGGGATGTGCCTAATATGACTACAGACTGTAAGTGTTGCTATTCTGCATTTGGAGTAATGTTGGTTTAACAGGGTGTATATGGATATGGTTGGTCTACATGTTTTAATACCTATCATGACAGTGCTATGTTTCTGAGGAAACCCCCATCTGTAGGGTCATCTGCAGACTAGGCAGTGAGTGGTGCCTTTTGTTTCTTGTATTACTCACAGAGCACCTATCTGTGAACAGCAGAAGCATAGTGTGAGGATTGTAGTCAGTACATGGTGACAGCCCTGAGAGTTAATGACTTCATATCCCTCATAGGACATATGTCACAAGAAACCCTGTTATAACAGTAAATTTATGAGGTTATCACAGCAACATGTCAATATTGGTCCTGTGTTTGAGCCTCCAGCCACAACTCTGTCAACTGTTGTACATATGTCATGCAGTAAGAGGTGCATATGTTCTGTACACCATAATTTATTGACATCATATCTGATAAGCCAGTGAGATATCAGACTGCTACACATTATGTATAGTAAGGGTTACATTTGAGGACATAACTTGGGCATTCTGTAGTTGTACATACAGTACTGAGGTCTGTGAACATATGATAATTGTTGACAGTGTGTGTGTATTGTGAATATGTACTTTGGCTTGTGTACAGACTGTGGTAGATGTCATTGTTCTTGGTCTTGTTCTATCTGATATAACATACTGCTCCACTGTATGTCACCCTATTGGCTTACATGTTTGTAGGGCCAAACACACACATGTCCCATACCACAGACAGGCATCGGACCACACTGTGTATTAGTCCAGTATATGTAGGGTTACTGTGTGAGTGGCACATATGAGGATGGTGTTGATCAGATAGTCCATATACTGTAATATTACACTAGCTTACCATATGCGACTTTGGCTGTGTTCACATTGGTTATGGTTATGCACTTTCACACAGGTGTCTGTTACTCCATGTTGTGACATGCCTGTAGAGCCTACTATATATGCAGGTATATGTGTATTCCCCCAGAGAAAATGTAGGCCAGTGTTGTGGCAGTCTGCCTGTAGTCTGCACAGTGCTTTGTTACATACCTAGCAGCTTAGTGTACTTACCCAGAGTGATGTTATGTCCAGATACTTGCCAGATGTACAGATGCCAGGCCACCATAACAGTTATGTATGTCAGACAAAGCAGTGGAATGCTGTTCAGATGTATGTCACTAACTAGTGGGTAGAATGTGGCCATGGCACCTCTGTACCAGTGGTTATTATGTGTCAGGACAGACAGGGATGTGTGAATGCATACCCTATGGAGGCAAATGTACACCAGTATTTACGTGATATACCCCTTTACATGGCTGTTAACATCCACATTGTCAGGCTTGGTCCACATGTCTTGCACTAAGGGGTTCTGTGTATACCTCTAGACTGACCAGAGTGTGTCAGACTGTCCTCATTTATTGGCCATATCTCTGCTGTAGTCCACAGGATCATTACTGTGCTAGCAGTGGTACTGTACTATGATGTCCTTAGGATGTCTGGCAGTAGCCAATGGTGCACATGTTAAAGCAGATGCGACCTCCCACACACAACATATCTGTGAAGACAACCCCTATCACAGTAGCAATAGTCTACATATGTACTTGCAATACATACCTGACATCCTCTTGCACTAAGAGGTTGGAACTATTGGGGCTGAGGTAGGACTACACTCCATGTTCAGGACATATGGTGAACATATATGTATATATAATTATCCATATATCTATATAGATAAATACACTTATACATATTGACATACATAGATGGATATGTATATGTATATATATATATATATATATATATATATATATATATATATATATATATATAAACACTCAGATATATACATATACACAGCAATATATGTCTATACATATACAGATAAAGATACATATGCTTATGGATATCTACATGTATATTGACAGTAATAGGTATATCAGAATATATACGTATGCACATATAGTTATAGATATCTACATATATATCTACATGAATAGGCATATCTGTGCACATAGGATCTGCATACATATATAGCTATATATACTTATATATATATATATATATATATATATATATATATATATATATGTACATACGAAGAGATGTACACATGGCCATATATATGCTGCAGACATATGTATGAATATACATGTGTATGTACATGTAGGGATTCACTAGACAATCTCGACGTACTGAAATGTTAAATTTCAGTACGTCGAGACTGAATAGTGGAAAGTGCAGTTACATGAAACTGCACTATGTCGAATACGGAAATGTTGAATCTGCTATTGTGGTGTCATATTTGTGACGTGTGGTGTGGTTTGTGGATTTATCTGGGGTTTCAGGTAAGTGGTGTTTGTGTAAGGGTATTGGGTAGGGATTTTAGTGTGTGTGAGTATGTGTAGTGGTGTTTTTTGTGTGTTTGTGTGTTTAGTGCAACCTCTGAGTTAGAATATATAAGTGGAGGGGTGTGGGGGGTGCAGGGGTTTGCCCCCCTGCTTATAGGTAGGGTAGGTGTGTTTGTGTGTTATGTTGTGTTTGTGTGTGTTATGTTTGTTTTAGTGTAGTTAGGTGTATGAGTGTGTGCTTATGTGCTGGTTTGTGCGTGTATGTGTGTGTGTGTGTGTGTGTGTGTGTGTGTGTGTGTGTGTGTGTGTGTGTGTGTGTGCGCGCACGTGTGAATGGTCGCAACTGTGCTATCTGCGGTTTTGGGTTTTCGGGTATGTGGGTTTTCCATGATTCAGTCTCGAAATACTGAAATTCGACATTTCACTATTTTGAGATTGTCTAGTAAATCTACCTGTAGACATATATCAACCTATTATATGTATATATTCATATTCCTGTCATGTAAACTCACGGTTGTGTATACCCTCCCAGATGTATCTCACCGCATGTATCTGCTATGTGTACATTATGGTAAAACGACATATGTGATGCAACAGTCATATTAATAACAAGTACTACACAATTGTGGAAGTAAAGGTAATTGTTCAATACTAATCAACATGTGTATTGACAGTTATATTGGAAAACAACAGCTGTTTTCACAGTGGTCATGATGTAGTGGTTAAGTGTTGTGATTATAGTGTACAGGGTCCTGGGTTTAGGATCTGCATGGGCAGTTCATTTTGTTGCTGGGCAGAACAAGGGCTATCAGATACAGAGTGGTTAAGACAGTTTTGGGTTTGTGTGAAGCTAAGTAGTGCTAAGCTATGGTAAACGTACGGACGTTTACACAGTGTAGACTTTGAGCAAATCAGCTTAGCTGTTATATTGCAGCAATATTGATACCTGCTAAGCATGCCTTAGCCCTGGTAACCAGTTCACACTACCCAGTCTGATAACATATCAGGGTAATGACATCTGTAATAAGTGTATGTAATGCCATGTACAATACATGCACCTATATGCTGTCATTACAGTAGCAAGGGATGTGAGTGTCATGTGTGGGACACAGACACATATGAGGCCTGTACAGCACTGTTATCCATGTGAATGTGTTACATACAGGGGTAGTAGCCCAGGGTATGTGCTGCCACACTGGCATGTAGTGTATCATGGCAGTACTACTGTTGGCAGTGCTTACCCAGGCAAGAGTAGAGTGCTAGATGTTGTACTGACAACAGGCACACCTGCAGGCATAGCTGAACTCTCAGGCCTCCCTGTTGTGTCCCTGGTGTGTGAGCTGTGTCATAGTATATAACCCCTGCTGGGTAATGATCCGACATGTGGAATGTAACTGTAGACTACCGTCTGTACATCACATGTTAGTGAGGGCTTCTGACATGTAGTTATGGCATACATATTGTTGTCAAACATCTATATGTCAACCCATTCATCCTACTGCATAGCTACTTACCAAGCTGATGACTGTCAGTCCCTGTACAGATGTGTAGATGGCAGGTATCCAGCTGGAATGTGTACAGGCAACCTAAGCTTGATTGACACTGACATGTCTGCCCAGCTATGTAAGAACTGGCACATATAGGAGATAACACCCTGTATACACCACCTCCACTACACTACCACAGTCAACAGAACATGCTTGGGTACAGGTGTCCATCACAGACACTAACCATGTGTTGTAATGCATGTTGCATGCATGTCAACTTGATCACCTCAGTGGCCATGTGCAGGAGGCATCTGGAGGATTGGCTGATGTATGTCACTCTCACCCTGAGGGTCACTACAGTAGTGTTCATCAATAGATTGCCTGCTGCCACATGGCAGGTGGCAGGATACCACTGTACACACCACCCCTACACAACCCATCTCTCCTTGGACAATAGCTAGGTACACAGCTATGACCACCTGCAGCGATGCACCCCAGTACTGACACATGTGTAGGTGTGCATGACTGAGTATAGCAGTGTCTGTGTGTTAGCACACCTGTACTTGGGAATTCCATGAGGGCCTTCACAACCACCGCAACATCCATTGCCATAGTCAGTTGTGGCTGCTGCTGTATGGGACATTACATGTACCCTGTTAAGCTCCTCTCCATACCAGCTACATGAGCCTTGCAGTACCAGCACAACAGTGTTGTACAAATGGGTTGATAGACATGGGATACCCATTGTGCTCTGGCAAGTGTGTGTATGTGTGCATGTCTGTATATCTGTAGAGTACAGCATTCTGAGGCCACATACTCCTATTACAATACCCATTGCCGCACAGTAGTACAGATAGTGTTGTTGCTGCCCATAGGTGAGGCATGACAATGCAATACCTTATTATGCATGTGACATGTGCATTAGATGCATATCCCTGTAGTAAAACTGTTGGGATATACAATGGGTTGTATTGCAGTCATGGCCAATGTGTGATGGTGGATATGTCAGAGTGTCATCATGGCTTTCAGGGAGTACAATATCCACTGCCGGATGTGGGTGCTATGTACACTGTCATTACACCAAGGTACACCTGGTATATGTCCCATGTACTGCGTTATGGTTACCACTGTCACCATCAACCATACAGGTAACTGATACCACAACACAGGCCAGTTATGCACGTGCAGCCTACCTGTAACACACTGGACACATGGTCAAGTTAGTTAGCAGCGAAAGGCCCAGGTCTCTCGGACGTGTGTCTGCCTGTTATGTGGCTGTTAATGTGTATATGAAGGTATGTCACACTATGTATTGTCCATATACACCCATTACATCCCCCATTAGCATACTGTACATGTCTGGGGATGTTCTGCATGTAACCTGGAACACACCTCACCCTAAAAACTGTGTGGTGTGTGCAATGAAAGCCACACACTTCAGTTTCACTGCACACCTAGGGAGGGGTCTAGTCCCAGTGTTGTATGTGGATGGGTCTGCATCAGTTTGCAGATTATACACATCCCAGCGGGTCAGCTGTCCACGTGGCACAGGCAATAAATGTTATACAAACCTGTGACATGTGTTCAACTGTACCCCAGATATGTCATAGCCATGGTGTCACCATAGTTCCAAACCCTGCTGTGGAATATGACTGCAGACCATCCTTATGCTGACACATGTACAATATCATTATAGAGACCACAATCAACCAGTGTTACTAACAGCTATAATGCATCATTGCTGGATGACTACACTACCTGACATATATAAATTACACTTTACTCCTTACATGGTACACTGTAGTGCAGTCACCATGTGCATCAGAACCATATTAGCCTGTCCCTGCAGCGATGGTATGAATGACAGGGATGTGGCACAGGTATCATCATATGCACAGGGTGTGTTGTTGGTTTGTCAGAGGCCAAGGGTGGGCCATACATTTGACACCATGTGCGTGGGTGAGGGGTGTAATGAGGTGAACAGGGCATGGTGATGTGGTGTGTGTAGGCATGGAGTTGCCCTAGGTGTGTTCATATAGTGTGTGGGTATGCATGCGCACAGTTCTGCCATGTGGCTGCCCTACACAGGTGTTTATGGACAGCTGCAGACCATACCTGGCAGGGTGTGCAATTCACTACCTCTGGCCATGGACACATGGACTGTGCCAGCCAGGGGTTCCATGAGCATGTCCAGGTACAGGGCTCAATGTGCTACTCTCACCTGATGATGACAAATGTCCGCTGGAGCCAGGTCACTCCTGGTACTGGCCAGGACCACTTGCGAATGGCCTGTTGTGGTGTGGTGTGGAAAGTGCCTCCCCACAGTGCCTGAACTCAGTTAACACACGGATGGCTTCAGCCAGTTCACAGGCGTTGCCACTTGCAGATGTGAGCGCAGCCCTCTGCAGCCTCAGGCCCTGTCTGGTGTAACGTTCCATACGTGCCTGCCCCGCCATGACAGCCTGAAACATGCGCCTGCTGGTACCAGCTGTGTCGTGTCTGCCAGGGGTATGATAACCAGCGGCCCTACCACCAACACCCTGTGACATCTGCCTATGTGGTGCCCTGCCAGACATCTGGCTATGCCTGCTGTGACCAGACACAGTAGGCATGGTTACCACACTTTCCTGTGCAGTGCCACCAAATGCCAGCTGTCTTTCCACTATGGCCACTGGTGATGAGGTATGTATAGGCACTGAAACTGTGTGCAGAGTTGGGGTGGCTAAAAGGGGGATGTCAAATGATGTCGCTGTTCTGGCCCCTGACAACCCCACCAGTGTTTCAACAGTACTATCATAATCTTTCAGCGATGTCGCAGGAACACAACGGCTAGGCACATCAAATGTAGAAATGATTCACTCGTCCAAAAGAACAATAGCTCCACATGAAATAAAATAGGAACGTTCTTTATTTAACAATCAGTAAGCGCTTTCACCCATGGAGGGCTTCATCAGACTGTACACCACTATTATTAAAGCACAGCCCTTAAATAGTCAGATCAATTAAAAATATACAATCAATTAGAAGTTCTTAAAGGTGACGATGCATTTAACTAAATATTAGTAAAACATCCACGCTTCCAAGTCTGCGCTATTACAGACAAAGTTCTTGAATAAAAAACATTACTGATTGAAAACTACTTGGGGTTATCATTTATCTAAGGCAACATTACATACCTTTATTTCATTTTGTTTTAAAAGCTACTTAACAAATGCTTCAAATCATTGCAATACTAACTAACAGCCACTCGGTGGTGGTAATTCTTAGAATGCAGAGTGCATTGTTCAGACAAAACTTAGTATCAAAGCTTTTACCATAAACGTGACCTGTAAAAAGATTCACTATAAATTATTTTAAAAGTTTTTTTAAAAAGTATAAAATGGAAATGATAATGGTCAGGACGCCAGTGGATGAATCCATAGTGCTAAGATATTAATATATTAAATATAAGTGCATAAATTGCAATGTGTACATTAGAAAAAACTATAATTCATAATCATTCCATAAGATGTTGGCAAAGGGTTAATTGAAAATGATGTCAAAGGGAATTATAGACAGAAAATAAGTGCACTACTAGGTTTTACTAATATTTAGTTAAATGCATCGTCACCTTTAAGAACTTCTAATTGATTGTATATTTTTAATTGATCTGACTATTTAAGGGCTGTGCTTTAATAATAGTGGTGTACAGTCTGATGAAGCCCTCCATGGATGAAAGCGCTTACTGATTGTTAAATAAAGAACGTTCCTATTTTATTTCATGTGGAGCTATTGTTCTTTTGGACGAGTGAATCATTTCTACATTTGATGTGCCTAGCCGTTGTGTTCCTGCGACATCGCTGAAAGTTTATTGTTGTTTTATATTCCAGCAGGAATACTTAGTCTCTGGGCTGGGACGTTGAGGCTGCTTGAGTACTATCATAATCTTTGGTGTCTGTATGGACACCAATATTAGAGTGCATGCAGGAGGGACCCTGACCCACCTTGCCATCTGTGGGGGAAAACAATAAATGCACTTTAAAACCTATACAGCACTGCATAACAGCACACACACACACACACACACACACACACACACACACACACACACACACACACACACACACACACACACACACACACACACACACACACCACCATAATACCTACCTGTCCATGACTTTAAAGACAGTCCCACATATATTTCCATGCGTTCCACATCCTGCATCACACTTGGTAACATACATTCATTGATACCACTCATTAACATATCAGTCCTCTAAATGCCTAGACAAGTGTTCACACCAAAAGACCTGTTACTACATTACCTGCCTGACCTGTGTGTAGTGGTTTTAGATGGCCTCATTGCTGTCATTCAGTGTTCACCCTGTGTATGTCCAGACATTATGAGCATGGCCCCTATATGTGTGGGCTACTATGTTCACTCCATAATATCACGCACTGGATTGTCATGTGTATGTATTACTCAGTACATGCCAGATATGCTGCTCACTCAGCCTATCATATGACAACTGCAATATATGGATACACTCCCTGGTGTTGACTAGTAATTCCCCAATGCATCTGTAGTGCTGCATACATAGGTTGTTGGTCACCTTTCTGCTGAATGCAATATTAAGGGTATACCTGGTGTCTGCCTTCCCTCTCAATGCCTGTTCCATGCTACAGACCTTATTATAATATTAGCTGTCCTGTGATTACATACATGACAAGTATTCCTAGTGTGTAATGTGGCAGTCCATGTCCATGTACTGCATGATCCCAAAGGGAGGTGCTGCTGTATGAACAACCGCACAATCGCACATGTGCATGCATAGCCACCCACACAAACACACACACATGCACACAAGCATCCTACATGCATCAACCTCCCTCCACTTCACCAGCATGACCCTACAGACAAACTAACTACCCACCAGGATGCACACACACACACACACACACACACACACACACACACACACACACACACACACACACACACACACACACACACACACATATACAGGTGAGGTTGCAAAATGATAGTACACGCAGTCCTCCTATTACCCATTTGTCAACATGCATAACACATAGTACACAACAGCATGCAGTGCAGCTATAGTCAATCCATGCTAGCAACAGTATACATGTGTGTGATGCATGTACTATGTCACTAGGTGATGTCCCTTCCCCTGGATACCACTGCACCCATGTACACAGTATTGCTGTGCACCTGTTCTGCACCCTGCCATGTACTGTGCACCACACCTCACAGGTGTACAGCCCATTGCTGAATCTATAGTACTGTGTCAGTTATGTCAGCTTTAATGCTCACAGCCCCTACGTTTTTCAGCATTGCATACCTGGGATGATATGTGGACAGATGTCATTTGTGAATGCCTGATGTCTGATTTACAGCTCTCAACATCAGCGGACCATGTATGACCAATCCAGTACTATTACACTGACAACCATCAGAGCATACCATGGCTATGGGTGGTGTACACACCCTTACTGATATGGCACACCCTTCCTTGATCTGCCATGGGACCACATCACCACATATCTTAACAGTACACAGGCTCGATATGTGACATATGTACTCTACTTTCATATGCAGTGTCTATGGAATGTGTTAGGTGTGTGGATGCTGACCACGATGCATACACTCCGTGTGGGCATATGTGTGCACACCCTTATAATGACAGTTTGTTGCACCTATTGTTATGTGTACTACAGCAGTCACTACTCCTGGCAGTGCTATACTAGTGTGGGCCATCTGCATTTGCAAGTGTATGTTCAGTCTTCCCTACATGTTCCCCCTAATCTGCATGATTGCAAGGTCTACTCACGTGCACATTCCTTGGTGTTCACACACTGCCGTCACTATTGCTGTGGGGGTAGGGTTACGTCTGCCACAGTTCCTGAACCTGACTATATGCAGATACAGTTATTCTTAGCATCCTTAGGATCCCTGCTGTAGTGCACTGGTTTGTCATGCTGACACCCCCCCCCACCTTCAGCCTTTTTACAGATGCTTGACAAGTAAAGCCTACACATGTATGTCACTTTGCAGTGTCCCATACACTGAACACCACATATTACAGCCTAGTCCCAGCTGATAATGTAGACCACAGTAATACCTTATGCCATAGTTTAACTCTGCAACAGTTACCATTGTCCTACAGGTAAATACACTGGTGTTGCACTGTATATGGGTGTTGTTCCAAATATGTCCCTACTGTAGGCCATGTCTCAAACCATTATGTTACTCCCTGTGGACACATTCCACATTGACAGGATGTTAGTTATCTTGCAGGTGTCTGACATACCCTTCCAATACCCCATTATGGTCACCACTGTGATACCGTGTATTTAACAGCAACAGTACATGCACATGTACAGCATGCATTCTGGGTAGGTGTGTTAGATATGTGCATGGAATATACTATAGCCATTACATGCCCGGTGTATTGGCAAGCATCTACATAAACCATATTCACCAGCTACGGGCTGCTGCCTTGGTGGTATACAGGAGGCACCTGCATAAGAGGTGAGAGATGCAAAGTCAGTGGCCACACCTGTGGCATTGCTACAAGGTGGGTGCAGCATTACAATACATCAACAGTACATGTCCACAATACTACTATATATGCACATCTGTTTATCACTACTATGCAGCAGCAAACTATATCTATGACATGTTAGATATGCATGATCTACCTGTACAGATGTGGATGTATATGTAACAGTGGTCTACTGATGTGCCCTGTGGCCTTACCTGCAAGCTACTTGGCCGGTGTGTGGGTAGCACCCACCTCGACAAAGGTGTCCGGCAGTAGGTGCCTATGCAGACCGGCAGGTGCCATGAGGCTAGCTAGGAGCACCTCCACACATGTCAGGAGGGGATGGATGGCATGCCCCCCCCCCCCGTGGTGAGGTGATCCCCTGGACTGCAGCAGCATGCCAATGGGCATTGCGAAGCAGGTTAGAACAATGATGCCAGACCTGCTCATAAGTGCAATTGCGCAGTCTGACATCATTGACGCTGTGGACTAGGTCGTTCCACAGGGCGGTCAGCTACTGCTAATCATGGGCAGCCCAGCCAAACAAGACAGGGTAGTGCTGTATGAGATGGTTCACCACAATGTCATTCTCAGTGGCTTAGTATGCTGGAAGCCTTCCATGGGACATCTTGCCTGAAAGACATAAAGATGGGCACAGGTGTGAGCAAGTCATGCAGCAAGGTTACCACAGCTCTAAATACACATCACTGTCACCTCCCCCACCATATCAGTGACAACAAACTGTACACACAACTCAATAGGTATGACTACAGCATACCTACCAGTGGGGCAAATATTGTATTGTACCACACTTTGTGCAATGTGTTTGTAGCCATGTTCTCTGTATGGACACTATCATTGCTGGTCAGTTACAGACTATTCACCTGCATGCCATTGTCAGGACCACTATGGCTCCATATATCCCTGTGGTATGCTTGCTATGTGGTTGCTGCACATCTGACATTCTGTGTTATTGGGATTATCTATGCATGTTGTTGGACATGTTCTGGGATTGTGTAGACTATTACTACCGACATATGTTCTACAACAGTGACACAATAGCATGTATATGTACTATTGGCCAGCAGAATCACCTCTATAAAGTCATCTGCCCATGTTACCAGGCCACATCACATGTGTGACCCACCCTGGGGCCTCCTCATGTACTAGTCCAGCAATACCTGCAGGTGGAACCAACTCAGGGGATGATGTCCCCCTCCCTGGGGGCACACACAGACATGATCTTGTCCCCCGAGGTCAGGTCCAGGGTCAGTTCCATAACGGGCTCCACAGACACATCTGGGATGTGCTACATCACCAGTACACATTCACAGGGCCCACATGCTCCTACTGCTCAGCCTCCAGGCCAGGCACCTTCGGGACATGGACTGCTGTTGTGAGTAGCAGTGGGTGGAAGAATTGTTCCCATTGTGTCCATATTGGGGCCCATGGGGCATCCACATCACAGACCACACACACACCATCCAGGGTGTTTACCCACCACATGTGTCACACCTCTATATCTACCAACCCTGACCACCTCCAGAACTATACCTGCCATACTTCCCCATATTCCCATTCCATACTTCACAGACAAGGGCAATGTGGTCCCAACAAGGGGTTCACATGTGACATACCCGTCCATGTTGCACACACTGACAGCTGTAGATATCTGTGTGTATTGCTATGTGTGCTGTTCCCTCACACATAGCACGCACCACTGTGGTGGTAATATAGGGGATATGTATTTACATACATATATGTTTGTGTGTGTGTTTGCATATATGCAGACATGTGCATATAGGTATATATCTATATATGTGTAGATATATATGATATATATATATATATATATATATATATATATATATATATATATATATGTCTACACATGGGTATCTGTATATTTGTGGATGTATATGTAGATATATATATATATATATATATATATATATATATATATATATGTATGTACACATATGCATACCTATATACGGGGTACATTCAAACATCAGGCCCACAATCTTACAATGCCTTCCTGCACAGCTGCACTGTTCTGCCTTGCTACAACACAGACAGGTGCCACATATGGACACAGCCTGACATTGGTGGGGGGTATATGTAGGGCCAGATTGCAGGTAGCCCTATCACACACCTATGGCATTCCTGCATGCTACAATACAGGTTAACCTGGGTATCCTGCAAGAGGTGGGCTGTGTTACCCATGTGTCCATCATTATGGCATTACTTCCACCATCAGCTATTGGCCACAGTAATATACATGCTTCCCATTACACAACACACACTATGATGGCTTACATCTTATCAGTCAGTGCTGCTTTGCACAGTTGACGGGTATGGCCCACTACCCACAGGGACAGACTCTATTGTCCTTAGCAGTTGTTCAGCTGAACATCATTACAACAACAACACCTGATGGCACATATAAATCATTCCACATCATCTATCCCATTATTATGGACCAAGTACTATAGTCATTACATGCATATATACTTCACATACCTGTTGTGGGAATGATGTCTCTTTTGGATGTTTTTTTTTTTGTTTGTGCCTTTCACACACACTCTCTCTCTCTTGGTATCTCTCCAGTAAATGGATTGAGCTGCTTTGAATAGATTGCAGCATGGATTTTGTAGGTGATGCACATGATCTGGTGATGGCCTCTACACCAATCAGTGTCCTCCACTTGCTACCTGCATGCAGCATGATGTGTAGTACTTCCAATTACCACTGTCATGGCAACCAACTATTATAAATCCCTACATCATGTGGGCGTGGTCCCCTTACCTTTCCTGTATGGTGGACATCCTTCCTGTGTGTGGGCAGCAGTGTTACAGACAGCAGGTAGCAATACCTCTTACAGGAGAACCTGCACACTCAGGCCAGCTACATATTTGTAGGAGGTTCCAGAACTACAGACAGAGTGTGAGAAGTGTTGTTGTATGCATTATATAGTACCAGTGTTACAGGGTTTGTGTATATATAATAGTTTACCTTGGAATGCAGTCTGTCTGCATAGCTCTCAACTGTAGGCCTATCCACTTGATGGCCAGAGGTGTGCCTATTATATTTTGTCTCTCCACCACACAGGTCTTGTGTCAGATATATCACTGGCAGTGTGTGTGTGTTGAGTGCTATCAGTACATGACTACATCCATTTGTGTTTCTAACTTCATATTCCTGACTATGGGTATGTTGCAGACTATCCTGTAACACCAGTGACTTGCTTAGTGTATGACAACAATATTTCACATATGGGTCTGTGTTCCAGCCTCTGTCCTCCACCTGCATACCAAGCTATGCATATATGACATGCTGTCAGGGGTTGTTCTGTAGTGGGCTGTGAGCATGTCATGCTGCCATTCCTGACATCAATCCACTGCTGTTGTGGCCCCCACATATACTGTGATGTTGGGTCCATATATGTGTGGGCTTCACCTACACAATACATGTGTGCCCTTATGCACTCCAGAGGCCAGTGTATGTAACAGTGGTATATGGCCCTGTATTATTCAGTGTATGGGGGGGATGCACCATAACTAACCTAAGCTGTTACAACATGTGGGGGTATCAGGGGTAAGCTGCCTTAAGGTATCTGGATGTACATTACCATACAATTCACCTTGGGTAAATGCAGGCCTACTACTTCCTGCCATACAGACTGTTCTGTTTATCATTGTGATTGTGATAGTGTCAGTTATGCCTTGTTATGTAACGGATACATCCCATTGTGTCAACTGAAGCCTTTATCCCCTAGGGATTGTGTACAGTGTGTAGATAGAGGCTGCTGGACTATACAGCAGAATTACTTACTGTTGATTGGTATCCTGTGGCCCAGTCTGTCTTTACTATTGTACTACTTGAAGGCCTCGGCCTTGTCAGCAACATATTTAAACCTTTCTAGACTACTGTATTTCACAGACATGATCTTGTCCCCCGAGGTCAGTTGCATTACTCTGTTTATATGTATGTCAGAGTCTAAACAGCTATATGACATGGCATATACAACTGTAATAGTACACAAATAAAGCTTTCCCATGTATGCAAACCTGTGTGTGGTGTTATATAATTTTACTTCTCTGTGGGTATATTTTGCAGGCAACAATTACCATTTGTACAGGTGGCTCATACAGTGTCCAGTCGGTAAGGTGGCAACTGTAGGCATAGTGGCTTTTCCGTATTGTGTGCACCTTCTACATATGTATCTTCCTATACATATCTCTGTGTGTGTATGTGTAGTTACATATATATCTATATATATGTATATATACATATATATATGTATCAGCATATATGTGTCTGTCTATATGTATCTTAGGAATGTTGATTGCTTCCATATTGTGCATTCCCTATGGTAGCCAGACTGTACCACATGATATGTTACTGATACCAGGCTGACATCATACAGGTGGGATGGAGTACTGTTAAATCTTGTGCCCATGTTGTGCCAGGTGCTGGTCATGCAATTTGCAACAGTTGGTATTGTATTGCAGGGCAGATGTGTTTGGCTGTGGGGGGGGGGTATCTATACGTACAAGACGTATGTTGTTTGGGCCCCTTACTCCCATTAATGGTCCATGTGGACATATATGTTTTTGTTATGTTCTCTTTTATATCTATCAATATATGTCTGTATATACCTAAATAGATATATATTTATGCTTACATATATTTATTGCTGTACATATATATATATATATATATATATATATATATATATATATATATATATATATATACATATGGATGTAGACATATAGATCTATAGATGTATGCATATGTATGTATATATGTTTCTATATATATATATATATATATATATATATATATATATATATATATATGCGTGTGTGTGTGTGTGTGTGTGTGTGTGTGTGTGTGTGTGTGTGTGTGTGTGTATATATATATATATATATATATATATATATATATATACATATATAGATATGTTATATCTATTTAGATATTAATATATATGCACACAAACATACATCTACATGTTTAAATACATTTCCTGTACTGTTGAATGACTTGGCTGGACGATATGTTTGTGAAAACATCAGGATTATGCATATCTGACATGACTTAATGATAATTCACTTTGGCTATGATGTGCAGGGTCCTGGCTTTGAGCCTTGCAAAGGCTGTTTATTTTGTTGCTGGGCAGAACAAGGGCCATTTGATACAGAGTGAATAAGGCAGTTTTAAGCAGCTGTAAGCGGGTTTATGTGGGTTTGTGCGGAGGTAAGCAATGCTAACTTCCGGTTACAGTTTCTTATACTCAGTTAACTTCTAAATTGCTTAACCTGTGTAGGCATTGCTTACTGCCGCGCAAGCAGGTTTAAACCCACTTACCACTGCTTAAAAGTGCTTACTCCCACTTATGCCTGCTCTAATTTCTTTAAAAGAAAAGAAAAATGGTTGATAGGAAAGTGTTGAAAAGGGGGCACAAAGAGGGAAAGACAGTAGGGAATATAGCTAGGGATGTGCAGGAGGGTGTAGGGAAGGTCCATAGCTGTCCATTTCTTCTACAGCAACAGCTTTGCATATACACTGAATTTGGATGTAGATTTGGACACTCAAACCCCTGAGAGAGGTGAGGACAACAATAATATGTTGTGATGCCAATTAGACCAGATTACAGGTGTCCAGTGGGCACGTGTGCGAAATGGACAGCTATGTATGGGGCAATATTTTCTTTTTTTTGGGAACTGATTGCCCTTTTTTTTTTCAGGTGAGAGTGGGATGTTGGGGAGGGATAGTAGGTATATTTGGGGAGGTAGGTTGGGTAGGTTAACAGACAAGACAAGATGCATACAGGGGCAGTATATGACACATGTGGGGGTAAACACCTTGATGGGGAGGGGTGTTGGTAAATCGGAAGCCCATGAGCCCCCTAGCGGAAACAGTGGGATTGAGGTCCCCACCCATGGGCAGTCACCATTGAACCTTCACAGCCCCTAAGGTGGCTGTGCTGGGAGCTGAGTCGGAGGGTCAGGCCGACCCTCTAGTCACAACAAGTGGCCCTCGAGCTGGCATAGCAGATCTCCAAACTGCTGATTGAGTTCACTACTCACCACGACCCGGACCTGGCGATGGGTGACAGGTTCCTATCTGCGCCCGCTCCCAGGCGGGGGGGCGAGCCCCATCCGCTGAAGCAGTTTTACCCAAAGGTGGTGCAGGACCAATGGACGAGGAGGTCCTGGGTTGGGCCCCAGATGTGCTGGTGCCCGGTGCCACGGCCAGTTGAGGTGGGACAGGTGGGTCCACTGGGACCCACATTCCCATATGTGCTATGATGTTTATGGTTTATCAACATATGTGGCTTAGTAATAGTCAACACATTCCAGGATTAGTTATAACAGCATGCATAGATATTTCCATTAACCCAGACACCTGATATGGAACAGTTGCATAGCAAACGGACCACATGGATATATGGGACCACAGTGGAAATAACAACAGCATGCAGGTACAGCACCATGCCACCAGTGTTGGAGTATTTCAACATAGCACATGCATAGAAACAGATTTATATAATTATCAAACAATAGGACATATGTCCCAACATTACAGGGAGTCATCACGTACCAGTTGAGGTGGGTATTTAGTGTATTGTTGGAGATATAGTGGGGGGAGAGAAAGATGTCAATTCACAACTAGTATATTCCTGTAGTTCACATTACTTTCCTAGTCAGTGCTGTTATCTGTACCCTACAAGTATTACTACACTACCCTATTGCCTTAGTTTGGACAGTGATATAGCTGTCAACAGCTATATACATGGACTGGTTTTACCTGCAGTATACTCCTTTTACCTGGTATACCTGGTATACCTGTGGAGGAATTGTTTGTTAACACTAACTGTTTCTACACATACTCCCAGATTCCAGGTTGATGTTATGCACATACATGTCCATCTTTTTTTGCACAGACTCTGGCCATGGCTTGACCACATGCAGGTGAACTGGGACATATGTAGACTATTGCCCTCTTCAACCTTTAGTGACTTACAACACTCTTATACAGGATTTCCTAGACAGTTATATTATGTAGCACAGTGTGGGTGACAGTGATCAGTGATACCTTATTATTCAGAGCAACTGCAACACTCACAATGCCATACAATACCAAAGTAAACAGTACCAGTACAGGGTATCAGGCTTTTATTTCTTGGCACAGTGTTTGTATCTGACGTACCTGTGGGAGCAATGTTTGTTAGCACAACCTGAATGTTCCACCACAAAGTACCAGATTTCACATTAGTAGTATGCACATACATCTCACTCTGTTACTGTACACACTCTGGACATTCTGGACTTATTTGTGCAGTTGTGGGGTATGATTCTGTATGCAGCCTACTACCACTCCTGGGATTCAGACCATGGCTGTGTCTGCTAAAACTAAAACACTGTCCATCACAGCTGTGTGTGCTATATAGATATTGCTGTATATCTCCTATCTGATCTCTGTCTTATAGTTATCCTGTGGTTTTACATTCTGACCTTGTATTACAATACTCTTATACAGGATTTCCTAGACAGTTATATTATGTAGCACAGTGTGGGTGTCAGTGATGAGTAATACCTTATTATTCAGAGCAACTGCATCACTCACAATGCCATACAATACCAAAGTAAACAGTACCAGTACAGGGTATCATTCTTTTATTTCTGGGCACAGTGTTCGTATCTGACAGACCTGTGGGAGCAATGTTTGTTATCACTACCTGAATGTTACCACACAAAGTACCAGATTCCACATTACTATTATGCACATATATCTCACTCTGTTACTGTACACACTCTGGTCACAGCTTGACAACATGGGGGTGCAGATAGGACATACTTGGCTTGTTACTCCCATAACATTTTGGGAAGTTGCTAGAGTGACAGATTTGTTCTTATAGATGCGTGACAATCAGTTGTATTTCTTGTTTGCTGCCTATACATCTGGGATCATCCCACTGATTTCCCAGGGGGACAGAGTGGCAGGCAGCAGATATGGGCCAATTTACTGATTCTGTATGCACACGACTACCACCCCCAGGATTTGAATCATGGCTGTGTGTGCTAAAAATACAACAGTTCACATCTCAGTTGCATGTACTATTCGCATAATATTGTCTGCTTTTTTTCTGTTTTCTATGTGTCTCTCAGTTGTACTAAAAGACCTCTGGGGATTACACCAGTCATATACAGACATTCCTACACATTTTATTTATGTTCCACAGTGTGGGCAACAGTGCTTAATACAACAGTACTATTAAATGATTGCAAATCTACATTGCCTTATGATACCAGAGTAAACACATGCAGTCCAGTAGTTAGACCTTTATTTTCAGGCTAGTGTGCTTTTATTTACATACAAACTATATGAGACTCTTCCTGACATATTCTCTGGTGTATGCAGTACTTGCCTTAAACAATACAGGTTTTATACTGGCAATAAACTTGCTAATACTTTTAGATTTATTTCCTATGACAGTACATGCAAGAGTATTACTAAGCTGCCTCGAGTCACAACCTCTCCAGGTGACATCCATGGGCCTCCTGGTTTGCAGCACGCTCACTTGCCACTGTGAAGGACATAAGAGGAATATTTAGCCATACCTATCCATAATATACATGAGCTGGCAATTATTAAACAGGTAGTGGAGTGATACTTACACACAGCCTGGACCACACCTGCCATCCTAGCCTCTTGGATCCACTGATCCAAGAGGTTCCCCTTTCATTGCTTCAGGTCGGCATAGTGATGCCTGACCTGCTCACCAGGTTATGTATGTTATGTAGTAGGTTATAGAACATATGACTGTATACGGATTCCTTTCACATGTTCAGTTTGATTTTTATTATATTGAGGATTTGCTTGGTGATACCTCATTTTTATGTACGGCTTGGTGGTTAACTACTGTGCCTGTAGTGTATATGGTCCTGGGTTCAAGACCTGCAAGGCTGTTTATTTTGTTGCTGGCAGAACAGCAGCTGTTGGATACAGAGTGATTAAGGCACTTTGAAGCACTTGTAAGTGGGTTTGCATGGGTTTGCGCAAGGGTAAGCACTGCTAACCTTTGGTTAAAGATGCTTACAGAGAGTTAGCTTCCATATTGCTTACCCTGTGTACGCACTGCTTACCCCCACACAAACTGACTTATACCCACTTACTAGTGCTTACATATGCTTACTCCCACTTACTACTGCTTAATAGTGCTTACACTTGCTTACTAGTGCTTACTCCTGCTTAACACTGCACTGATTTAGACAGTAATGTCTAATGGTTCTTGGGAAGGTGGGGGATTTGAAAGCTGTATGGAGTTATCATTCATTGCTCATTTTACCTTCCATTTGTATCCCTGATTCCTGTGTACATATACTGTATGGGGCACATGTGATTATCTGTGGACTTTGCAACATATTGATACTGACACCTCACATCTGCATTTAATGCAGTACTCCAGTACACAAATATATGTTATTTAGTAGGTTATGCAACTAAAAATATTGGTCATAATGTGATTTAACATGGAAAGTGCTATAGTGGGACTTGAACCAGGAATGACTGCTCTGCCCACTACACTATTGCTATACTGCTTGATTTGCCTATATCTTCCTTTTTATCCTCTTCTGTCATTTAAGCTGCATTAACCGTAGCTAAGTGATGGGCAAACCTGTGCACCTACAGTTAAATTTAATCTGTTTCATAAAAAAAAAAGGTATCTTTATATTGTTTGTGTTTACTATTGCTCTTGTACACTCAGGGGGATGTTGCTGGGGGTATGTGGACACCTATGAGCGGTCTTGTTCATTGTTTTAGGGCTTTCTGCTGTTCTTCATTGCAGGGGCATGTATATTCTGAGAGCTCTGCTCTCAGACATGCTCCCCGCACTCTTACACGCTTCGTGTAAGATTAGGAGCTCAGTCAGTACGCCTTCATTAATATTCATGGCACACTGCCGTCCTACTCCTAAACGGCCACTTCCATGCAGGATAAGCTAGTCCTGCATGGAAGAATAGTAAATCCAGGGGACTATCTGTTTCTGAGGTGTAGCATGAACTGCATGTTTTCCAGAATAATAGTTTAAAGATTTCTTTTTTTTAGCCACTTGGAAATAAATGATGTACTTCCCTTTCTAAGCACAATAACTCATTTACTCCAATGGAGCTCAGGAAGTTTACACTGTAGCTTTCAATGGACAGAGCCTAAGCCTTTTCACAGAATCAAATTATGTCCTCACACTTCAAACAAATGTTCATATCTCTGGAACCATAGGGGTTATGAAAGAAGTATAAATGGCAAACCCTCCAGCACAAGCTATTTTTATAGATGTAGTATTCTTTAGGTTCTACATCTTAAACCAAATTTTATTACTCACAGTAAACACAGTAACTATTAGATTTGTAATATTTTATAAACAAGTTACAATATCTCAGCAACCAGTCAAGTTACACACATACTGTCAAGCATCATTTTATTCATCTGATAGCTTTCATATGAGGCTGAGTTTTGTCTGTGCTACTTGGTTGCTGAGATATTTAGAAAAATGTGAAAATTATATCTATATAAATTAATATAATAAAAACACAGTTAATATTATTTGCCTGCACTAGACAAAGATCAAATATTAATGCAGCTGAGTTTGCTATTGTGTAAGCTGTAAGATGAAATCTGTCAAAACCTTGTGCATAGCATGTTTTTGGAATTATTGATGCAAATATGTACAAGCAATATTTGATGCCTAGAGGCATCAGTTGGAGTTAACTGTAGATGCACTTGGAGCTGTCACTCGGATGTAATTTAACATCAGTAGCTTAATGTCTCCTGATGAAGGGCTTATGCCATCACAAAAGCTTGATTAATTACAAATCCTAAAATGGGCCAATAAAAGGTATTACATCACGTCGCTATTCCAATGTCTTTGTGTTTTCTGCTACTAGCCCAACACAGCATTTCTTTAATTTTTTTCTGGTATCTTGATGGTCAGTTTCAAGTATTTTTTTTTAAACATTTGGAGAACTTTTTGTGTATGCCTTTGGGAATGGTGTTAAGTATGTCTTCCACTCTGTTGTGTTCGTTCTTTTTGTTTAGCAGAGCAGAAAACAGGGGGACTGTAGCTTTTGTTTTATTTCATACAGTAGAACCTCTATAGTTGACCACCTCCCTACATTGACCACCTCCTTAAGTTGACCTAATTGTCATAGACCAGACATGCACCACATGTACTCAATGGAAGACCAACCTCTCTATACTGACCACCTCTGTAAGCTGTACCTTGATCACTTGGACTGTGAGACACAATATTAATTTACCCTCCATAACTTGACCAGTTGAGTCCACTCTACACCAAGGAGTAGAAGGTGTGGGCTTTGCTAATTTATTTGTATTATTTTTTCTTTAATATAAGTTCTTTTATTATGTTTTATTATTACCATGTGTTGGATTAGGCCTAATGTCCTTTTGTTTATCATGTGTTGCTGAAGATTGTTTCAACGTGAAGGACTGGTCTGAATTGTAGGTACATCCTACAATTACTGAAAAACATTTACAGTTAATCAAGACATGATGGCCCAAAGGAAAGAACTCAATTTTTATTTATTTATTTTATTTTTTATTTTATTTTACATTTGTTGACCGGGCTAGTCCAGCTGGATAATTTCCATTTTCAGTGGAGGCCCGGGGAGAAAAGCTCCACAGATTAAAACAAGGTTATAGAGATTAAGCAATTACAATAAATGTCTGAGACACAGACAGTGAGCAACAATGCATACATATTAGTCTAGATCAAGTAATAAAAAACACATAGTGCTATCTACGTATTGAGAAAGGCATTAATTCTTTACAGTACAATTATGTGAGAATGGGGTAATTACATATTTGAAAATGTATATACATACTTATAAAAGACAATGTTTGTACATTTTTTTTTTTTGAGAACGGTAGTAACAATACAGTAATTAAGTCATTTGTGATCACAGAGAAAGATTGCAGTTTTGAAATAAGGAATTATGATAGTAGAATGAAGAAAGTAGATTAGTCTGGATTGGTACAAGAGCAGAGCCAGAAGTTGTTCAGATGTAAAAGAAGTTGTTTTTTAAAAAGATGAAAGGAGCCGACAGAGGTAATGTGTGAGGGGAGGTTATTCCATATTTTGGTATCTTGATGGTCAGTTTCAAGTATTTTTTTTTTAAACATTTGGAGAACATTTTGTGTATGCCTTTGGGAATGATGTTAAGTATGTCTTCCACTCTCTTGTGTTTGTTCTTTTTGTTTAGCAGAGCAGAAACTCAAAAACTCAAAGAGCTGACACTGAAGGAAAAGGTTGATCTTATACATTTTCTGGAAAGCAGCAGCCAAAGAAAGATGGCAGAACATTTTGGTGTTAGTAAGACTACAGTTAGCAACATCCAAGAATGTAAACATGAGTACTTGGAGAGATATGGTAAGGAAAGTGGAGACCTACAGTGGAAAAGGAGGAAAACTTTCCTCGATGAAGTCAATAAAACCACATTAAGCTCGTCTAAACAAATGAGGGCAGTTAACGCCTGAATCTCTGGGCAATGATCCAAGAAGTTCCAAAAAATTCACACAGGAATTCAGGGTGCCAGATTTCCAAGCATCAAGTGGTTGGCTTGAGAAATTTAAACTGTAACACGAAATCTCCTAGAAAGTCTTGTGTGGTGAATCCAATGAAGTTCCAGTAGAAGTTGAGGAAGAGTTCATCAAAAAGTTCCTGGACTTCATCAGAGGCTTCAAAGACGACAACATCTTTAACTCTGACAAGTGCGGGCTATTTTTCAAGGTGATGCCTGACAGAAGCCTCATCATGAAGAGCGGAAAACTTTCCAAAGAACGTTTACCAATTCTGCTTTGTGCATGCTCAACCAGAGAGAAACTAAAGCCCTTAGTGACTGATAAATCAGCAAAGCCACACACATTCAAGAACCTGAAGCCTGAAGACCTCCCCATCACTTGGAGATCAAACAAAGGTGCATGGATGACTGGTGCCCTATTTGAGGAGTGTGTTAGGGGTATCGACCAAGAAATGAAGAAGAAGAAACAGTCTATTCTACTGACAGCAGACAACTGTCATGGCCACTTACACGTGAATCATCTCACAAACGTGACATTGACATTTCTGCCTCCAAACACAACCTCAAAAATCCAACCTCTTGACCAAGGCATTATCAAAACTTTTAAAATGCCCTACCAAGCCCAGCTTCTGTAGTGGGTCATTACTAAAACACAAACCTGTGGTCCGCCTGTGGAAGCAACTTCATCCGCTGCATCAGTTAACACTCTAAATGTTGTCCTCTGGATCAGTTCTGCTTGGAATAAAGTTCAGCCAGAAATGATGCAGAAGTGTTTCAAGAAAGTTGGATTTGTCACAACCCAAGAGCATGATGTTTTGGCCCTATCAGACAGTCCATCTCCCATGGCAGAATTCGAAGGAGTAGATTTTGAAGGTTTTGTTGCAATGGACGATGAGGTAGCAACCTGTACTGAACATGACCCAGAAGCAATTTTCCAAGCATATTGACCGAAGTACAGACCAGCGTAAAAGTGCATGAAGCAGCTGATGAAGTGGAAGAAGCAAGTGAGGATGACAGAGAAATTGCAGAAACTCCAAAAGAAGAGGATGTTAGGCATCTGATAATGCAGTTGAAGTCATTAGCTGTGGAAAAATGCCCAGGTATACTGCTTGGTGTATCCAGCATTGAGAGTGCTTTCTCCACTTACCTTTGTAATAAGAATAAGAAACAGACCAAGACTGACTCTTTTTTTCAGAAAGAATGATTAAACCATAAGAAAACAGTCAATGTACTGATTTTGCATGATACTGTATGTATGATTTTACTGTGTTTTCATTATGTATGACTTCATATGATATTCTCAAATAAAAGCTGTACAAAAAAGTAAAGTAAATGTACGTATCAGTACCTAGTTCCTTATGTTGACCAACTCCGTCTGTTGATCAGTTACAGTCCATTGGGTGGTCAACTTATAGAGGTTCTACTGTAGTTACAGCCAACAGGAATTATTCCCATGGGTGATTGTGGATTTGCAATGTAACAATGGGCATGTTGATTGCTTTTGTAAGTCTGCATGCATTTTGTTTAATTATACATATGTACCTCTGTCTTACAACTTGACCAAAGTTGATCTTGTGTTTACATACAAAAATGTATATCTATCTATATATATATATATATATATATATATATATATATATATATATATATATATATATATATATATATATAAAATATAAACAACTATCTCACGTGCCACCCACACAAAGCTTCTAGGAGTTGAGGTAGTCTGTAATTTGAAATTTGACACACATATTTCACTCACCATTAAGAAAGTACACAAGAAATTGGGAGGACTATATAGAAATAAAAACGTCATGACACACAGCACTAGGGCTAGGATTGCACAAACAAATCTCATCTCTACACTTCTATCTTCACCAACCTTAGAAAATCAGAAATAACTAAACTTGATGCTTGTTATAACATAATCGCAAAGTTCACCTCCAGTAGTTCACATAAAACACATCACTCTCTAGCTCTAAAACAACATAACTGGGTTAAACTTCCCCACCTTCTCCTCTACAACCAAATTATAACTCACACATAAGATTCTTTGCAACCTTAAACAAGCCCCTGCACTACAAAACCTAATACACTCATACTTCAGTACTAGGACCCTGTGCCCTAATAATAAACCCCTCCTCCAAGTCACTGAAGCCAACAACTCTGCAGGAACCTCTCTCTACTCTAATCTTATTGCTAAAAAATGGAATACGTTGCCATCTAATATAGCAGCCACTACACCCCTAGCACAGTTTAAAAAATCTCTAAGAACACACCTACAGGCTAACTGGGTCTGTAATTGTGAAACCCCAGGCTAGTCTTACTTCACAGCCTCCTTGTTTAACCTTAATAAATACTCCAGCATTTTCTTTAAGCAACAGACTTCACTTCTTCTTGCATGTCATCATCCTCACACGTCCTGGTGCTCACTTTATCCTAGTATAGACCTAAGTTAAAATAATGTTTATTGTCTCTACTGATGATTATGTTTATTCCTTGTACCTACTATATACTAACTTCTTTCTGGTGATGTATAGTTTAAAGTATATGCACAGCTTATAGTATATTTGATGTATAAACTCAGAATGTAATATTTCCGAAACTGATTTTTGTGCTTTACTAAACTGTGTTATTGTGGAGCTTTTCTCCCTGGGCCTCCACTGAAAACTATCTATCTATGTATGTATATATATATATATATATATATATATAGAGAGAGAGAGAGAGAGAGAGCTCCTTTTTGGCATTTACTTCTCTGAAGTCAAGACCAATGTCAGTGGCCTCTGGCTGACTAAATTTGCAGATGACTGCCAACTGGGAGCAGTTATAGAATCCCTCACGGACACAAATATTCTCCAGGCAGGGCTGATACAGATAAATAACTGGTGTAAGACCCACATACTAAAACTAAATGCCAGGAAATGCATAATACTATCCCCTTGGGAAGTTATCCAGCCCTTGTAACTATCATATTGACAACACACCCCTAAGAGCTAACCCAGTAGTCAGGGACTTGGGGACACACAAATACAGTAATCTAGCCTTTAACCATCACATGTAAACAGTAGTTGGGAAATCATTCTATGTTGTGCAACTTATAAACAAATGTATGGCATCTAGGTCCAAGAAAGTCATTGTTCCACTGTATTCGGCATTCATCAGCCCTATTATTGAGTACAACGCTCCCTTTGGTATGTACCTAAAGAGGCACATGCAACAACTGGAATGTCCACAGAGGTACCTCACTAAAAGAATACAGAGTGTAAGTAACATGTATTCTGTCTCCTACATGCTGTTCAGGGGAGATCTATGCCTGACATATGAGGTATTGTAAAACTCATCCCAGATGGACCTCATGCATATCTGCAAAACAAACAGCACCACAATTACCCATGCTAAAGACTTAATCCTTGCCTGTTATATAACTAGGACCTGCTGGAGAGACAGGTACGTATCCCAGAGACTACATCTTCTCTGGAACAGGCTGCCCATCCATGTGAAGCAGAGTTCCTCCCTAACTCAGTTCAAGTGTAACTTAGGCAATTAGATCTGGAGCAGGAAATTCATCCCTCGTTTGGCACCTATCTCTCTAATGGACATAGGCAGCCTGTAAATGGTTCATCTCCCAGGCCCCTGCTTGTAAATGTTTCATCTCCCAAGCCCCTGTTTACACTTATCAGGGATATCAGGACTTGTCAGAGATTTGGAATGCATGGCTAGGCTTAAAACGAACCTTATGGTTATTAGCCTAGTAAATGCTTATGAACCTATATATACATATATATGACATTTTTCATATTTATCATACTTCTGTTATTTTCTCTTGCCTCTTGTTTTCTTCCATGGGTCTCAACTGAAACTGAGCCTCCATTCACTTGAACAATCAGGTCAGCATAACCGCCAACATTTATAGCTCCCTCTTTCATGCTTCTTAGGCTTCGTCAGCTTTGCCTGCTGTGTCTCCTCTTTCTTTATGTAAAGAAACCAACCCTCAAATATAGCATTTTAGTACTGATTTAGAGGCCACCGATCACTCATGCTTAAGAACAAGTTATCATTTTATACATAACTCTTCAGTATAGCACGGCTCATACTTCCCTTAACACCATCTATCTATCTATCTATCTATCTATCTATCTATCTATCTATCTATCTATCTATCTATCTATCTATCTATCTATCTATCTGTCTATATATCTATCTATCTATCTATCTATATATCTATCTGTCTATATATCTATCTATCTATCTATCTATCTAGTCACAGTGATAGTTAATTACAATGTTGAGGTAAAGAACAGGATACAAGGTACTCAGTAAAAGAACATGCCAGGGCTTGTTTTTTAATAGAATTGCTGAAACGAAATTTCTGTGCTTTCCTAAAAAATGCTTTTTTTCTGTGGGTGGCAAAGCCACCCCCCCACAATACCCATGCAAAAAGAAACCTTGTGAACACCCTTAAAAATAATTTGCCCCAACATCCCTGCATCTATTGAATGTCATTTGTTTAGCAAGAAGCTTTATTCATAGCCAGCCTTAGGCATAGGCCAACTAGGCAGCCGCCTAGGGCGCCGCTGTAGCAGGGGTGCTTTTCCAGTATTTGGTGTAGGTAGACCAGGATGTGGGTACCAGATGGTGTATTAAGGTGCACCATGGAGCCCTTTTGCCTAGGGCACCAGTTGACCTATGGCCGCTCCTTTATTAAGCTAGCTTATAAAAAGAGTACTTCAGTGGTGATGGTAAAGGAGGTACTGGCGTACTATATAGTTCAGACAGAGTTATTTTCCTTTTCTCTCTAAAACCATCAAAAACACATTGTACGTGTGAATATGGCAGATTTTGTTTTAGATACTAGGCCGGATTCACGAAGGCTTGCATGGAGTCTAAGAGTAGTGTAAGACTCCATGCAGCCTTCACGATCCAGGAACAGCCCAAAGTCTGTGTAAGAGACAAGCTAAAACGGCTCTTACACGGAGTGGGCGTGGATAAGCTAATCACCTCACTTGCAGCTGAATAGCATGCAAATGAGGATGATTAGCGATCCAGGAAGCCCAGAACAGCCCGTGTAAGAGCCATTTTAGCTGCAGAAATGTACTCAGTTGACAACTGAGTATGTTTCTGCAAAAACTGTAATGGAGCCATGTCAGCTCCAAATAAAGGGTGCATATGTGTCAGGCAGCATGCCAATGGCCAAATATGTGGCCATTGGCAAAGTAACCTGATGCAAATATATAAAAAATATAATTTTTTTTTCGGCGATTGCCGATGTTTAAACCCAGCGCAGCCCCGTGCAAACGGGCTGCACTGTATAAAACATAAAAACGAAGGTTTTAAACCTACAAATGTAGGTTTTATGCAATACATGGAATGTCAATGCAGGGACCAGCAGAGCAAAACCAACATGGCCACCATGTAGTGGTTGCTAAGGGGGGAAGCTGAGTCTAAGACATGTAACTAAGCATTAGTAGGCAATCTGATGCAAATGAGTGTAAGGATACTGAATTCCACTGTCACATAGCAAATGAGCACAGTCTGAGTAGTGTAAGAGTTACAGAAGGGGGAGGAACAGAGTAGGAGATAGGTGACATCACAGGGGGGAATGGTAGAAAGAAATGCAGTTCATTGGAGGTCAGAGTTACATGACAGATGTCAAACAGATATCATGGAAAGAGGTGTGCCACTAACTAAGCATGAGAAAGTCAAGAAATGGAAGGTTTACACTGTTGCCTACACCAAAGTTTCTTGCTGGATGTGTATGCGCACGTGTGCGTGCCATGAAGCATGAGTAAGGCAGTGTGCGCACGTGTAAGACAGACTGAGCATGTGGGAGCGTGTTGGGAGATGTTTAACACTGTTTGAGCGGGTGTGTACGCGTTTTAATCCGAATAAGCAGATTCTGAATTCTGTAAGTATGTGTGCGCTCGTGTAAGCCACTGTGAGCGTGTTTCTGCTGGTTTACACACGGCTCCACCCTGAGGAAACAGAAAGGAAAAAGTAAGCAACAGATTTAGTAGGAAGCTAGCAGGGAATACTGCTGGAGCTAGCAGGTGAAAACAATTAGATGCAGGCAATTACACAGGCAGAATAGTAGCCCAGTCCAGCACTTAAAACTCTGCAAACAGCAGTGCAGGATGTTTCTCTCAAGAGACACTGCAAGACAGGAGTTAAGTTATCAGAAGTGAAAACTGAAAAAGCTGAACTCAGAGCAGAAATGTTAGGGGCTGCCATAGCTGTCATAATGAGACATAGGCGACTTGCTGAGGGTGGTGAAAATGCAGATGGTGCCAGACAACCCACAGTGAGGAGACGGAGAAGAGTGTACAGGCCCAGGGTCACCTACCACGGGTTGCATGAGCTGGAGATAGTAGAGTGCTATAGAGTGTACAGAGACCTCCTGCAGCAAATAGTGGAGCTGTGCAGGCCACGCCTCACACACAGAGCCAACAGAGGGGAACCCATCCCAGTGGAAACCAAGGTATGTGTTGGCCTAAGAATACTAGCAACAGGTACCTTCCAGAGACCAACTGGTGATATGATGGGGATATCACAGGCATCAGCCTCCAGGGTACTGCACCAGTTCCTGGATGCCATGTCAGCACATGTTGATGATCACGTATATTTCCCCAATGCCCGTGAGGTATTGGCCAGCAATATGCGTCTCTTCCAGCAAATAGCGGAATACCCTGAGGTAGTGGGTGCAATAGACTGCATGCACATACGCATCAAAGCACCAGCCAGTGAGCAGGGTAGGGCATACATCAACCACAAGGGCTTCCCCTCCATCAACTGCCAGGTCGTGTGTGATGCCCAGGGCATAATAATGAATGTGTGTGCTGGCTGTCCTGGGAGCTACCATGATTCCCACATCTGGCATTTGACGCAGCTGTACCAGACATTTGCCAATGGGGACATCCCGCATGGACACCTAGTGGGGGATGCAGGTTATGCACTGGAGCCATGGCTGATGACACCCATCAGAAATGCACACACACCTGAACAGGAACGCCATAATGAGGCACATGCACAAACACGTAATGTAATAGAGCGTGTGTTTGGGCTGCTCAAGTCACGGTTCCGGTGTCTGGACACATCTGGTGGAGCCTTGCAGTACACACCAACTACATGTACCCAAATTGTCATGGTATGTGCTATGCTACATAATATGATCTTGCGAAAACAGCTGCAGCAGGACCAGCATAGGGCCGGGCCAAACAGCCCCCCACCATTGCCAAGGCCATCACAGGCAGAGCGTGACTCGGAGGAACAACCTGAGCCTGCCCCAGCATGCAGAAGGAGGCGTGCCCAGTATGCCCTGGCCTTGGCAAAGAGGCAACGCATGGCACATACACTGGCTCAGTAGGAACCCTGGGAATGATACCCCTCTCTGACTCACTCATATAGTAACAGGGATGCCTAACATGACACAACCTGCTCTCAAACATGTACAGGGAAGTGTAATATGCGCATCCGACAGAGGCAGCCCTGCAGCACCACCTGAGGCATGAATGCTATGTGTTAAGTAATGTAACACCATGTACTATATGCACACCTGAGGACCCTGACTAACATCCTACCCTCACCAAGCATCATGCCACAACATGACAATGAGATGATGAAGTGCAATAATTGACGGAAGTATCGCAGTTAGTCAAAAGGGATCCAATGTGTGCCAGTCTGGGATGACATGCTGAGCATGACATGATGCACCACCTGCTAGGACTGGCATGCACCTATCAGTGCAGGCCATATGGATACTGGCAAAGGCTGTTGTTACCCACAGTGTGCCCTGAATAGGTAAGGCTCAAAACACAAACCTATCTCCATAGGTATCAGAAGGGATAAGAATAAGATAAGGGATAAGTTGAAACAGCAAGATGCATGCAGTCTAAACTCACCCAGCATGGAGAATGGTGATATCTGCGCTGTAACAGAAAACTGAGCCAAGGCTCACAACAGCACCCTAACACTACCAGGTTACACCTCATACTGTGCTGTACAACCTCAAAACATGGAACAAGCTACAAAAGGAGGGTGACTAGCAAGAATTGTCAAGGATAACCACACCCCATGTTGGTACCACAACAAAAAGCAGCATGGACTAGCCATGGTCAAGTAACAGTGGCTAAAACTGCCCCCCAGTTTATAGCCTGCTACAGACTACTGTCCCAACACCAGGAACTGCACCTGCCTATGCTGGAATACATGAATATATCAAGTCCTCCAAACCACATTATATTGGGTGACTGAAAATACCCAGACATAGACTGGGAGCATTATACTATCTCCAACAGTGTAGGACAAAAGTTCATAGAATCCATAAACCAAAAGGCCCAGGAACAACGTACCACTCCCACAAGAGGGGTAAGCATACTGGATGTGATAATCAGCAACATGGGTACTGGATGGCAAGACGAGAAGTGTATTGCTCACTGGTAAAACCAGACCATAGAGTAATCACACTGGATATACAAATCCTGACCACAGTCCCTGGTAAGAAAACCACAGTGGAAAACATGTGTAAAGCAATATTTGCACTCCTCCAAACTGATGTGGAATCCATTAAAGGTCCTGTGCATGTGCAAAATATGGGCCACACCTCAGAACCTGTAATACAGCCATTCCATGAACACTGCCAGGAATGCTTGGATTATGCAATCCTAAATTAAAACAAGACACAATGCCATACACACAGGAATCTGGCAGGGTGGACACCAGCCATAACCAAACCATGCAAGAGAATGAGGAAGCTACTACATGATAGAGCAAACATAAACAATGAAGTAATCACTGATCAGTAGTATGGCAATAAAATCTGTACACACATACAATCCACTAAGGCCAGCCACAACAAGTTGAATCTGTGAATCTTGAGGCAATGTTACACCTGCCCCAAGTACACAGACAACCCCCAACTCCACCCAAGAAATACAAATATATGTGAGAGATGCAACCAGCTATCCAAACTGGAGTCTGAGCTCCCTCAACTCAGTACTCCCAAAACTTGTCAGGAGGAGAAGGTAACCACACACACCACAAACACAGTCCCACATAGACCTATCACAACTGCAAACCAAACACATAAACACAGAAAAACATTCCCGGAGGCACAAATTACAAACACAGCACACCAACAGAGGCCTCTAAAGCAGACACCCAATCAAACAACCTCCAAACATAGCACATGCAACACATAGTACACAAAGCTGGTGTGCCAAACAGTCACAGGCCAGAAGGAGAAACAACATGCCTGATACAGTTGTAATAGGTGACTCCATAGTCAGACACACTGCTGTCCCGCACACCAGACTGAACAAGGGAAAGGGTACAGTAAGCTGCCTGTAGGCTGCCACAATACACCACATAACAGAAGTATGCAGGTCACTCCAAAGCAAGTAGAAATATGATGCAGTCATAGTCCATGCTGGTGTGAATGACCTGAGATGTACCTCCCTAGACTACATGAAAAGAGACATCGATGAGCTCTCTGATTATGTAGTCCAGGCTGGTATGACACTCACCGTTTGCAGCATCCTACCCTTACCAAGAATAATGCCACAGTACAAACACGGAATGATCAGTCATAGCAAGTGGCACACTTACTGGTGTTATTCCAAGGGGATCCAATGTTTGTCTGCTTGGGATGTCATGCTTGACAAGCCACGCAGCTGTTCTTGGGATGGCTTGCACCTGTTACCCCTGGGCATCTGAATATTGGATAAGGCCTTTGCCACCTCCATAGAGCCTTTTGTAGGCAAGGCTGAAAAGACTGACCCACCACCCTAGAAAACATAAGTGGAAAGAAACATAAGGGTAATGCTGACCAATGCCAGATGTGTAAACCCCAATATGCATGCTCCCAAGGCCATCCCCAGTATGGAGAACATCGATGTCTGTGCAGTGACAGAAACCTGCTGCAAGCCTCCTGACAGCACACCAGCACTACCAGGTTATACCACGTATCATGTGTCATGGCCCCAAAACCTGGAACAAAACATAAAAGGAGGGTGAGTATCCATATTCAGCACAGACACCCATACGTCCAGGTAACTGTCAATGCACAAGGCATTGCAGTCCACCCATGTGCAACTAACTGTAGGCAAGACTGCTGTACAGTCTGTAGCATGCTACAGACCACACTCTCACACACAGGAACCCCACCCAGCCGTCCTGAAGACACTGGACAGTATGAATGTCCCACCAAATACCAAACAAGGTACCACAAATTACCACATAGGTGGTAAACCATTATGTATGGAAGGAGTAACCAGGGACCTAGGGACACAAGTGGACAGTAACCTGTTATGTGACACCCACATTGCCAATGTGGCTAGGAAGACTGTCTACATTTGACACCGTATCAGGAAAGGATTCACATCTACGTCAACAGAGGTCATTGCGCCCATATACTGTTCTCTAATCACACCCATAAGCTAGTACAATGCCTCATATGGGATGTACCTTACCTGACACCTGCAGCAGTTAGAAAGACCTCAAAGGTACCTCAACAAGAGGATAAAGAGTCTCAAATATATTTCATATGCTGCCTGGCTGTAGACACCCCAGCTGAATGCAGTCACATACTGCCTACACAGAGGCATTGCATGCCTGTTGTAGAAGGCCATGCCCAACACAGGAGTAATGGACATGCTCCACCCCAGAAAACTCAAATCCATTGGAGCTGTGAGAGTGAGAGATGTCAACCTCAACAAATAATGAAATAGGATGTGCTGGTGGGACAGATACATAATCCAGAGGCTCCCACACCCTGGACCAGAATCCCACTCCATGTTAGGCAGAGCCCCTCACTGACACTCTTCAACAGGAATCTTGCCAAGTGGATGGATGATTGTAGAGTTACACTGGGGGTCTTCACTGTGTCATGTCCAGACAGAGGCACAGCAAAGCAAATCATAAATGGCCATAATATTCACATAGCAAGGGGTGGCAAAAGCCACACACACTCTGGCTAGGCTAACAAATGCCCTAGGGTGGATAGCCTAGTATGAACCTATGAACCTATGAAGTAACAAATTGTACAGGACACTAAGGATAATCCCAAGGCTTTCACAACTGATGGTAGGAACCATGTTGGGAATTCACAGATATGCTCTGAATCACACAAATATCACAAACACACACACATATTGCCAACATACATCCTGACAGGTGCAGTGCAAAACACACCCCCCCCGAATGCAGAATATCTATCCTAGCAGACTGCTGGCCCCCTGACATTGCAGATGCTGAGGTAACAGCCAACATCTACAAAGCAAAACACACAGCAGCAATGGTATGAGATGGTGTCCTGGGCTTAGTGCAACATGGACCCCAAGATGAATGGAATGCCAAACCACACTACTGCTCAGTGTCAGCCTTACCACAGAATATGCACCCAAAGAGCAGTGTACAACAACAGTGGTCCTTCTCAACAAAGGTGTTGCCTGAATTGATACTGAAAACTACTACCCCAGAATCCTGAGAAGCTCGGTCTGCACAGCTATGGAAAGGATCAGCATGTATCACAGACATAAAGATATTGGGGACCTACTGACACCGGACCCTACCCAGTGTGGCTTTCTTAAGTGCAGATCCTGCCCCTAAACATGTTTGACTCAATTGAAACAGTCATTAAGGTCATTGATGAGGCCAATGTGGTCCACACAGCGTAGCTGGACCTTGCAAAGGCTTCTATACAATACTCTATGTGTTCATTATAGATAAGCTCACCAGCTTAAATATAAACCCCTATGTCAGTAGAGGGGTTGCAAACCAGACCAAGGACAGAACAGATATGGTCAGACATGCTGCAGCCATGTCAGACTACAAACCAGATATAACTGGCATCCCACAAGGCTTGGTCCTGGGATCTCCCTCGTCTGGTATATATGTCCCATAGGCACAGGCAAACATGGAAGAACTGTGTCTGAACATGTTTGCAGAGGACTACAAACTGCTCACCACATATGATCCACCAGCTGACACAAGCATCCCACAAAAGGGCCACATAGAAACAGACAACTGGTGCCATAGCCATGTCAGCAAGCTAATTGCAGAAACATGTATAGTCAACCCCCGTGGATATACAGTAAGTGCCCACCAATTACCACATAGGTGTTAACCCATTATGTAGTTAACATGTAATGAGAGACCTGGGGACACAAGGTGATAGATATCCTGCAGTGGACAAACATGTGCTGTAGTGTTTACAGAAACATACCGTATACCCACCTAATCATGAAGGTTGTCAGATCTAGATAAGGGGAGGTCATTGTGGCTCTGCAGTCATCCTTCATCAGCGGTACAATTGACTACAATAGCCCCTGTGGGATGTACCTCAGCAGACATCTCCATCAACTGTAAAGTCCCCAACAGTACCTCACCTGGAGTATCAAAGAGCTTGCACAGATGCCATGTGTTGCCTGTGTTGCTGGTATCAATAAACATGCTGCACCTTGTACAATCTGAATGGCAGTGAGCTATGCACATGAGAGACCTGGACCCCAGCACTGACTTACATAGGACAAGCTGTACTGCATGATCCATAACACAGAAGCCACCCCCACCCATGAGTGAACCCCCAGTACAGGCTACCCATAGAGTCACTTATCAATCTTCCTCAATAGGAATCTTGATGAGTGGATGGGAGATGGTAGCTTTATCCTGGGTATCACTGTCATGTCACAGGTAGACAGAGGCACAGTATACTAACCATGACATATGTCATGGCAAACTCCACTTACAATGTGTGTTGAAGGACAAACACACTCTCCAACTAGCATTAGACATGGACTAGGGCACATCGCTAGTGTTTACAAATGTACACCTATGTTGTGGAATACACTACCAATGTTGGACAAGCCTGGTTTAAGTAGTTCATATCTGAACAGAATGCAACATGGTCAGATGTACACAACTGGCCCCTAACCAGGCTGTTGTGCTCACTATCGAAGTGTAAAGCAGTGATAGCACTAAAGCCCAGGATACTGTCCACCACAGTCAAAGTACTACCAGTACACTATACAGTACTACAGTGTTAGGTCAGTGTGAAATGATGTTGACAACTGTATGCAAAGTATCCTATGCAAACACTGCAGGCGCAGTATAATCCTGTTGTGTTCACACACAAAGCAGTTGTACAGTAACTACACAACATGACACACAACACACAACCATAAACAGGTGATATTTGTTGAAGTTCACACTCATCCACAAATGTGGTGGGCTGCAGAGTCCAACATATGGAATGCTCACACTGGGCATGCTCACACACTTTGATAAATGAGACATATGTCAGACAACATGCCATGGGAAGGCTGAACTGGGCATGCTCACACACTTAGGCCAAATCTCAGTTTAGCAGTTGGACACACATATCTGGTATTTTTATGTGTTATTCCAGGAACCAACCACATTACAGCAGTCTGCCCAGTGCACACAGTTAAATGACTACAGAGACATACGTGATATAGTGGATCCCTCCCATATGCAAACATCTTCCACAGATGCACAAGTTGTTCATACAAACAGGGAATGCTATGGCAATAAAGATGTGCAAACAGTCTACCAGCAACAAATAATGTGCATTTGACAATTAAACATATGGGTGTAGAGGTCAACACTAGGCTGTTTGCCCTAGGGAATGACAGCTAAGCCAGAGTGTGCTTGGTGTCTGCCTCCCCACAGGATGCACATTCCCCTTTCTAAACACCGATGATGTCAGCACTCTATAAGTATAGCAGGAGAAGGGAAACTTCTCAGTAATGTGAATAGCACGCTCTGTTAATGCATCCATCGCAATTGTCATAATGCAGTTAGGTAGGGGTTTGAATCCTGCAAATGCTCAGTGTGTGAGTGGGTCTGGTGTGTGTGTAAGTCTGTGGGAGAAAATTGTCCCTTTTGGCAACTGGGAAAACACACTACAGGATGCACATTCCCCTTTCTAAACACCGATGATGTCAGCACTCTATAAGTACAGCAGGAGAAAAGAAATCTCTTAGTAATGCAAATAGCGCCCTCCGCTAATGCGTCCATCTTAAGTGTCATAACATAATTAAGTAGGGGTTTGAATCCTGTAAATGACAAGTGTGTGTGTGTGTTTGTCTGGGGGGGGTTAGTGTGTGTGAAGGAAATGTCCCTTTTGGCAACTAGGAGAACAGACTACAGGATGCACATTCCCCCTTCTAAACACTGATGATGTCAGCACTCTATAAGTATAGCAGGAGAAGAAAAACCTCCCAGTAATGCAAATAGCGTGCTCTGCTAATGCATCTGTCTCAAATATCATAATATATTTAGGTAGGGGTTTGAATCCTGCAAGTGTGTGGGTTTGTGTGAGGAATATGTCCCTTTTGGCAACTAGGAGAACAGACTACAGGATGCACATTTCCCTTTCTAAACACTGATGATGTCAGCACCCTATAAGTACAGCAAGAGAAGGGCAACATCCCAGTAATGCAAATAGCGCACTCTGCTAATGTGTCTGTCTCAAGTGTCATAACGTAGTCAGATAGGGGTTTGAATCCTGCAAATGGCAAGTGTGTGTTTTTGGCTGAGGGGGGCTAGTGTGTGTGAGGACAATGTCCCTTTTGGCAACTAGGTGAACAGACTACAGGATGCACATTTCCCTTTCTAAACACTGATGATGTCAGTACCCTATAAGTACAGCAAGAGAAGCGAAAGTTCCCAGTAATGTGAATAGCGCACTCTGCTAATGTGTCTGTCTCGAGTGTCATAACATAGTCAGATAGGGGTTTGAATCCTGCAAATGGCAAGTGTGTGTTTTTGGCTGAGGGGGGCTAGTGTGTGTGAGGACAATGTCCCTTTTGGCAACTAGGTGAACAGACTACAGGATGCACATTTCCCTTTCTAAACACTGATGATGTCAGTACCCTATAAGTACAGCAAGAGAAGCAAAAGTTCCCAGTAATGTGAATAGCGCACTCTGCTAATGTGTCTGTCTCAAGTGTCATAACATAGTCAGATAGGGGTTTGAATCCTGCAAATGGCAAGTGTGTGTTTTTGGCTGAGGGGGGCTAGTGTGTGTGAGGACAATGTCCCTTTTGGCAACTAGGTGAACAGACTACAGGATGCACATTTCCCTTTCTAAACACTGATGATGTCAGCACCCTATAAGTAAAGCAAGAGAAGAAAAAACTCCCACTAATGCAAATAGCATGCTCTGCTAATGCGTCTGTCTTCAGTGTCATAATATAGTTAGGTAGGGGTTTGAATTCTGCAAATGGCAAGTGTGTGTGTTTGTTGAAAGGGGATTAGTGTGTGTGAGGGACATCCTCCTTTTGGCAACTAGGAGAACAGACTACAGGATGCACATACCCCTTTCTAAACACTGTTCAGCTGAAGGCCATGGCTCTGGCACAAGTTGTCTGTTTCTATGATGCCCCTTTGGAAGATGCTTGTATCGGCTGGAGAGTCGATTATGGTGGCCAGTTCACAGTCATCTGCATATTTGGTCAGCGACAGTCCGTCCGTGTTGGCCTGTACCTCCAATAAATATATACCAAACAAGAGAGGTCCCAGGACTGAGCCTTGTGGGACACAACTCGTAACTGGTTTGGAGTCTGGCATGACTCCAGCAATTCTAACCATGTGGGTTCTGTCCTTGAGCCACTGTGCAATCCATCTAGTGACATAGGGGCTTATATTTAAGCTGGTGAGCTTCTCTAGAATGCCCAAGTGGAGTATTGTTGTGAAGGCTTTTGCAAGGTCCAGGTAGGCTGTGTGAACCACCTTCCCCTCGTCAATGGCCTTGGTGACTGTTTCAAAGAAATCAACCAGGTTAAACCTGGTAGTGCTGGTGTGCTCTCAGTAGCCCTGAACCAAGCATCTGTTACTGCACAGATATCAATGTTCTCCATGCCAAGGAGTGTTTTGGGTGCATGCATCTGGAGGTTTAGACTTCTGGCGTTGGGTAGCATTACTCTTAGTTTCTTATCCCTTGTGATACCTATGAAGGTGGGTTTGTCATTTGAGCCTTGCCTAACATAGGCACTACGGGGGTAGCAAGAGCCTTTGCCAATATCTGAAAGCCCAGGGGTGACAGGTGCAGGCCGTCCCTAGCGAAGCAGGTAGTTCAACAGAAGATGAATATGTGAAGGTGTAGTGCCTGTGATTAGTTAGCAGTAGCATATATGACTGCTCACATGGACACATGCCAGGTAAGTCATATGCACTGTGTCACAGGCAATGTACATGTGAACAGGACAAACAGTGACATCCTGTCAAGTGGGACATGGACATACATATAGTAAGCTATGCAGATGGCACTAGGACTCCACAGAAGCTCTATAACTATGCACTGCAGGTGTGATCAGTATTCCAGGGTAATTGCAAGCAAACATGCATGCAAACAAAGCTACAGTAAGCAGGGCTGCATGTAGTCCATTGTACAACAAACAAGCTGTACCAGTTCCAGTAGGTAACACTGCAAATATGCAGGCACTATGCACATGTACATGGACATACACGGGTCAGATGGCTAGGGTCCAGTCTCAGTGCACACAAGTGTACAGACCATGTACTGTCAGGATGTACAATAACTGGATGGAAACCCATGTGCTCATACCTGCAGTAATACACATGTCAAATAACAGACACTGTGCCTTCACTCAGTGGTTCCATACTTAGTAGGATGTATGCTACCTGGCCTGCCACCACAGTATCCCTGACATATATGGGAACTCTCCCTCCTGTGACAGTTAGTTATGTGTGTTGGGGCTGTCTAGCATGGTATGAGATGTGAGCATGCAGTGCTAGGGTGCTCCTGTGTGTCCTGTACCAGTCGTGTAGTACTGCACACATAACATCCTCAAACATCTGCATTGCAGAGTCCAGTGTGGGCAACATGCCACTTGCAATTTACATGTCCATCATTGTGTATTACTGCATTCATTACCTTATCCCCTGTGCTACCTATGTATGTAGCCTTCTGTTGACATCATTACCACCAGTATGCCAACATGTGCAGATGATACACTATGGTACTTACCATGGGTGTAGACAACAGGACATGACAATCACACACTTACTGCATCAGGCATGCTGTGATATACCCACAATTAATTCAGCACACAGTACTGTTAACAACATAATACTATTACTACACATCTATGTAGTCACCCTGTGCATCAGCAACATGTTAGCCTGTACCTGCACAGTTGTTACAGATTGCAGGAGGTGGCACAGTTTCATCATATGCACAGGGTGTGAACTTGGTATGCCTGAGTCAGCCACCGATACCACCAATTGACATGTATGTGTATGTGTGTTGGTGAGGGACAGCAGTAGAAGGTGGGGCAATGTTGATGCAGTGTGTGCGTGTATGCTGTAGCCCTAGGTGTTGTCAATTCGCATGTGTGTATGGATGCACACAGTTTCACCTCATGGCTGCCATATACTGGTGTTTGTGGACAGCCACAGACTGTACCTGCCAGGTCATACAGATCAGTGTCTCTGGCCACGGACACGGTACCTGTGCCTTGCAGGGGTGCTGCAGACTGTATCCGGTACCAACCCAGACTGGGAACTGTCATCAGAAGCAGGTGTTCATTGACTGGACACAGATCCCTGTTGGGCCTGGCCAGAGCCACGTGCACGTGGTCTCCTGGGGCGGTCTGATGACAGCACAGACCCAGCATTGCTGGGGCTGCTGCTGGCACTACGGGGGCGGCCGCGGCCCTGCTGTCATCCGCGACGACTGCCAGCTGCTGCTGTTGCTGGCATACGGCCACGTCGACGCCTCAACCACCCACCATCGCCCTGGCTCATGGACATGTAGTTGTGGAACCGGTCTAATATGTCCCCACAACGTCTGTCTATGACATCGGTGAAATCACGGATGGCAGCCGCAATGTCACGCATACTGTCAGTCATGGCTGTGCGACATGCTGTCAGCTCCCTCAGACCCTGTCTGGTGTACCGTTCCATACGTGACTGTGCCTGCATGACAGCCCGAAACATAGCTGAGGTTGTAAGACCTCTGTGGGCACATCTGACAGGGGAAGTACGCCTATGGATGCTCCCACGAGAACCCCTGGACATCTGTCTGTGTGGTACCATCTCTGGGCCATGCCCATGGCTGCTGTGTGGGAAGGCTTGTGCCACAGATACCACATGACCCTGGTCAATGCCCACTGTATGCTGTCCATCACCTAGGGACATTGGTGACAAAGGGTGTATTGGCAGGATAACTGTGCGCATTGATGGGGTCGACAGCTGTGTACTGTCAATTGGCTGACCAATGGCGGACCCTGGCATACTTTCCTGTGCCATTACACAGATGTCATCATTATCAGTACCCACGGCACCTGATTCAGGTTCCCTGCTACATGACACCAGAGCAGCAACAGAACCTGTGGGAGAGAAACAGGAAACACAGTTTACAATGTCTACACATAACCAGTGATGCACACATGCACACATGCACATGTGCACAGGTGCACACATGCACACATGCACACATGCGCACATGCGCACAGGTGCACACATGCACACATGCACACATGCACACATGCACACATGCACACACACACACATGCACACATGCGCACATGCACACATGTGCACATACGCACATGCGCACAGGTGCACACATGCACACATGCGCACATGCACACAGGTGCACACATGCACACACACACACACATGCACACATGTGCACATGCGCACATGCACACATGCACACATGCAGAGGTGCGCAGGTGCACACATGCACACATGCACAAATGCACACAGTTTCACACAATTGTACAGTACTCAGTATGCGTGATATCAACACACAGACACACCTACATGCATACAAAGAGCACTACTAAGTGAGCCAAATAGTACTATTACTATCAACATTATTACAGGAATTGTTAATACACACTCACCAGCATGGATAGGCTGCATTGCTGTTATACCAGAGGGTCCTGCAGACGTGAAGAAACTAATGTCAGTGGGCACAACTGTGCCATTGTTACTGAGTATGATACAGGTCAGTAGTACAACAGTCGCCTTTCACAGGTCAGCTGCTAATATTGAGGATATCACACTTGCACATTAAATACTATGATGACAGCTACAAACCAAGGACACACCTCACACATGCATTAACTACCAGTGCACACAACAGTCAACTATACATATGGCATATTACCTGCACGTTCACTGTCTTGCTGCTGCGTGGCTCCAGCCTCCATCATAATGCATGTCTGCTGCTGTTGTTGTTGCTGGCGGACTGGAGCCACTACACTCATGAGTAGTCCCTCCAGTCTGGTGAGTGGGGGATGTGTAGCCACCCCACCACCTGTGGCGACCTGTTGCCTGTGGATATCTGACGCACGCTGATGGACATGTCTGATTAAATCACTGCAGTGATGTCGTACCTGCTCATATGTCCTATTATGCATGCCTATGTCATTTACCCGACGGACAAGGTCTTGCCACAGTGCAGCCCTCTCCTGCTGATTCTGGCTGGTGCGGGAAAAGAGTATTGCATAATCCCGCACCAGGCTCTGGTGTATCTCCTCATCCTCAGCTGTGGAGTAGGTGGGATTCCCCGGGTGGGCCATGTACCTGAGAAAGAAAATAACCTGGTATCAGCAATATACTACACATGCTACTCAACTGTTATGATACAACATATCTCACATATGTAGCATCTGTCTGTCTATTGGTGGATACACATGTAGATGGCCAGGTATCAGTGCTCAGCCAGCAACTGTGAAACAGTACCTGGCACACTCCATACGACATACTACCAAACCCCAGCAGTCAGAACACTGATTCAGGTCAAGAGCACCTCCTCGCTCTGGGGGTTTGTATCTAGGTACTGTATGGCTTACATCATCAACTACTGTGAGCTGACCACACACTGATTGCCCTGGATATACATATCCCACCTCCACCACCAGCACAAACGACTATAGTGCATAACATTACAGATACAAACTTTACACTTTGTAACAGTGACATGGTATCCTTTCAGCCCACTGGGCCAGTGGCAGATACAACCCACAATGCTGACCCCTACACAATTGCTTTCTACAGACATCTCCGAGAATGCATGGATCATGCAATCCCATATATGACCAAAACACTCTCCACAAAGGGACAGCATCCTGTCTGGTGGACCCCAGCCATAGACAGATTGTATTACAGAAGATGGAAGCTACTGCAAGACAGAGCATAATTTCATAAAGGAAGGGCATGTCTGAGCAGCACTAGTAAGGATCTATTTTCCATCATACAAAATCCATGGGCAACTTTGAGAGGGAAATCAAGAGGGACACTACAGATAACCAGAAGGCCTTCTTCAGTTATGTTAGCAACCTGGTCAGGATCCATCCTTTATGCCCATAGTTAGTACACAACAAAAAATATTTCACTGACACCACAGATATCGACAACATTGTGGCAGACAGGTTCAGTGCAGGTGTCACCCAGCCCTCTCCCCCAAAATAAGACATAGTTATCCCAGCTGACTGTAACCTCCCTGTCATCACAGATGTCCAGGTGAGAGCCACCCTCAGGACAGCAGAATACGCAACATGAATGGGACCTGATGGTATCCCCAGTTGCATGCTACATAAACTCTGACAGGAGCTAAACACACATATAGAGGTGCTATGTAACACAAGCTTGACTACAGGATATGTACCTGTACACTGGCGCACAACAGCAGTGGTTCCACTCCATGAAGGAGGCACCTCAACATACCAATACAATACAACACAATACATTACATTACAATACAATACTATACAATATGCTATTGCCCCTGGGACTACAGCAGCATACTTTTCTGCTACCCTGACCATTGTGACACATGTGGTGTGATGGTACCTGCTGCTGTCACACAGTTACACAGGGTGACTCATATGGCATATTACCTATCTGACTAACATTCAGCAGGGATATGTGTGACATGTACTCATGGGGAGTCTTGCTTCTTAACACTGTGTGGTTTATTGCAGGGTATGTCTTATCTGTGGGTAGGAACTCTTACCTCCACATCTGCACTCTACTGCAGTGGCATGGACGACACACAGCAGACATGTAGGTTGTGGATGGTGTGAGGTGTTACTATGGTTGTTGAACATCTGTCATGGGTGTGACTTACATATGTAAATCCAGGAGTGGTAACCTCTATGTGGGTAGCATATGTGTACTCTGTGGTGTTGTCAGTCACTATGCATTGGTAATGTGTTTGAGTGCATTGTGACAGTGTTGTACATGTCACTGTGTCCTTCTCCATATCTGTAGCTGTCATGTGAGGTCCATACCATGGCATCCATTATGTGGTGTGGAGGGGTACACCGACCTACATGTCCATAGCTGACACAGCATGCCCACTGACACATACCATGTGCAGGTATTCCAGGGATAGTGTGCCACTGTGAATATCATTGGGGCCACTATTGTACACATTTATGACCCTGTTCACCCCTGACACATGCAGTGGTGGGCAGCCAATCACATATCTGGTGGTTACTGGTGTAGGTGATCTGGAATGTGGTTTGGTACTCCGGTTTTGACACTGGTGTTCACTCCATGCCTTTGTCACCAGGCACCTGTTGCAATACATCTGTACACATGTGCCTCACTTGGAATTTATATACATCTCTCTCTCTCTCTCTATATATATATATATATATATATATATATATATAGATATATCTATATGTATATATATATATATATATATATATATATATATATATATATATATATATATATATATATATGTGTGTGTGTCCGTATACATATACACATATATATATTGATGTACATATATTGCTATAGACGTGGAGGGGGGGGACACAGAGGGGGTGTGAGTGACAGAGGGGGTGGGACAGGCTGTGTTGCAGGTCGTCATATACAGTCATACCTGTAGATAGATCAGTCTGTCTATGTATATGTATCTACATATATCTATATCTGTATGTGTGCATTACATAGATATGTTTGTACAATATTCTATCTACATCTGTCTATGTATTCATACATCTCTCTCTATGTATGTATACATATATGCATATCATATATATATATATATATATATATATATATATATATATATATATATATATATATATATATACATATGTTGACATACATACGTATCCATTTGATAGACAGGTATATCAACATATTTGTCTACCATACTGTATAAACACACTAACATACTGCTAAACATACATAACTGTGAAACTTACTTTATACATGGCACTACAACCTACAATCAACCAACATTGATATGTGCACATAGATGCTTTCACATACAGATGTATGTACAGCCTTCACTGATAGTTGCTGTATGTCCCCTGCCCTTTACACATCTTCATATACATATGGATACAGACCAATGACACATATGGAGGGCTCACAGTATGTAGACCTTTATAGTATTACTTTACATTACCTGTGTTTGTCACAGCTGCTTGTGTTGCTGTCTGGTTCTCTGTCCTGCTGCTTCACTTCCCAGTTGTCAGCTTTCAGGTAGCTGTTGCTGAACAATTTTTTGTGTCTGCTTAATTGCAGTTTTCTCTGTCTCTGTCTCTGTCTCTGTCTCTCTCTCTCTCTTTCTCTGTCTGTCTGTCTGTCTCTCACGTCCTTCTCAGGGTGCAATGAAAGTATTGCATGTGTGGACTGGGAGTACAGCATACTTTTGTAGGTATCTGCATATGCCCATGTGATGGCCTCTGCATCAATTGTTAGCCAGCATTTGCTAATTGCATGCAGCCAGTTGTGTACTGATTGCAGTTCTCACTGTGATTTCAGAACAGTGCTGTAAAAAGGTATGTGAGATAGGCATAGCCCTTTCAGATTTTAAGGGCATGGACCATGCTGTTCTGCTGTGGACGATGTTCTGTGAGTGTAAAGGTTGGTATCTCTCTCATATTTCCAGGTGTGTTGTAGATTAACATTCCTCCATTCATTTCTCCAGTTTCCTGTACTAACTGTGCATGTACACTAACACCTACAACTACTACTACTGTTAATGTGTGTGTGTGTGCTTTCATTTCACTTTTGCTTGCACTTTGTTGCTAAGGCTTCAATAGTTACCCTTTACAGTCACTACTTGTATGCCTGCTAGGTGTCTTGACTGTAGTGTGCTGCTGTAGCTTTCCTATTTTCCATGTACATTCACACCTTGGAATGCTTGCTATATCTGCTAGGGTGTTACAGCATGCAGTGTGGTCTGGCCATGGTTTGGGCCTTGACATCTATTAGGGTATTTGAGTATGCTGCTGAGCAGGCCCCAGAGACTTTCAGGTTCATCTGTTATGTGCCTCATGGAATGGTACATATCAGTGGGGTACACCCATTAAAATGTCTGGTATGCTGCAGTTGTGACTGTGGGTTAGCATGAGCATATGTATTACTACACTTTTTCTGCCATGCAAGTGATGAATACTTTCAGGACTCCATAGTTACCATTGCATGTGTTACACCTTTCTGCCTACTGTTTGTGCATTTCACACGGGGTCTGTGGGGCATCCCTGTAAGTCATTCACTGTTGCTATGTCTAGGCTCTTAACTATTCAAATATGGTGGTGTCAGACCCGTCATGTGTACAGATATTTGCAGGTTGTCCACATTTCTGCCTCATATTTTGGTCAATATCTCATGCACACCTTTTTCTGGCAAGTCACTCTGGGCTCAAGTTAGAATATGGTGACAAACATTCAAGTTTCAGACTGCATACCCTTCCAAACATCCCACAAAGTGCAGACCCTGTTACTCTCTGAACTGTCTGCATTTGTTGTAACATTATTTGTAATGTGTCCCTGGTTTTGGGCCTTTGCTCCACATATTTTATTACTTGGTCCAGATGTGTTCCTGTAAGAGGTTGTGGGGTATGGGCAGTGCTTATCCTGCTGTGAGTATGTGTGTGGCTTGCAAGGTGCTATAGTGACATTATTACCTACTAGCTTCCAACTAGCATGGCTGTTTCTGTTCACACACTACTATTATGGAAATCCACTAGTTTTGATAGTAATTCTAAATGGCATGCTTTGTGTACTACACATCTATATTCCCTTTACATTCATTCCTACTATTACATGATATATTTATTTTAGCACAATGTTCTTGTATAAAAGTCATCGCTTAGTGGTAAGTCATGCAGACTACTGTTTCCAAGGTCCTGGGTTCGGGACTCAGAGTGGGATTTTATTTTGCTTTTGAACTGAGTACAGGACCTGTCAATCAGAGTGACTAAGGCACTTTTAAGCAGTTGTTACCAGGTTAGCGCTGGTTTGCACGGAGCTCACGCATGCGCACTGGCGGTTAGCTCCGCGCACACCCACTTACAACCGCTTAAATGTGCTTACTCTTGTGCACACCCGCGCTATTTTCTTTGAAAGAAAAGAAAATGGGGAGACAGGAAAGTGGTGAAAAAGGGGTCACAAAGAGGGTAAGACAGTAGGGAAACAAGCTTGGGATGTGCAAGAGGGATGTAGGTAAGGCCCATAGCTGCCCATTTCTTCATCAGCAACAGCTGTGCATATGTATGTAATTTGGTGTGACATTTGAAACCTTCCACCCCTGTGAGAGGTGTCAGGACAACAATAATACTTGTTGTACAGCCAATTGTAATTGATAGGTTCCATGTCCAGTAGACATGTGTGCGGAATGGGCAGCTATGTATGGGGCATAATTTTTTGTGGGTACAGAGTGCCCTTTTTTTTTTTTTCAGGTGAGAGTGGTATGTCAGGTGAAGGACGTCGGTACAGCTGGGGAGGTAGGTTGGGTAGGTAAACAGACAAGACAAACAAGACGCATACAGGGGCAGTGTATGACACGTGTGGGGGGGTTACACAATTGACGGGGACGGAGGTTTGGATATCCAGAGCCCATGAGCCCACAGATGGCAACAGTGGAACTGAAATCCCCACCCATAGGCAGTTGCCACTGTTCCTTCACTGCCCAGGATGGGGCTGTGCTGGGGGCTGTGTAGGCTGGGCAACAGGCATGCCCGTTAGTTGTGCCACCCGTGCCTCAAGCTGGCGTAGGGGCTCAAGAACAGAGTCCCGAATCTCCCTACGCACCACATTCCGGACGCTACGGAGGGTGAGTGGTGGTCCTCCTCCGGCCACACTTGCAGAGGGGGAGGGTGAGCCCCATCCCCTGCAGCGCTGCCACCCGCAGGTGGCACAGGGCCACTGGAGGAGGGTCCGGACTTGGCCCTAGTGCCAGGTGCACTCGCCAGCTGAGGTGGGAGAGGTGGGTCCGCTGGAACCCGCCTTCCCTGTCGTACTATGTTTTGCATTATGTCATGACAGTTTGGGTTAGTGACATATAATACCATTCACAATTAGTTGTAACAGCATGCATTAGTATTCCCATTAACCAAACACCCAGATATTCACACCATTGAACAGCGTGCATAACACACGCATAATTTGAACAGAAATACACAGTCCAACAACATGCAGGGTTAATTGATGGCAACAGGCCATCAGGTGTGGATGTATGAACAGGGCAGATGCATCAACAGACATGCAAATATATATGACCCAACAGGACAAACGTCCAGGGTGTTAATTGTGATTGCACATACCATTTTCACGTGGAATGGGTTATATGTGGTTATAGGGTGGGGTGAAGAAAGTAATATTAACACCTTCGAATAACAATACATATGCTGTACATTTCTAATAGCTACAGTTATATACACACTACTGTTCTAACTACAGTTTCCTATATGATAACTATTTCAACTTGGTGATAGGACTGTTACTGCAACATCAATATACATTTTATGGTTCTTCATACACATTCATATCTAGCTTTGTTCAGCTACATCATCCTGCTGCATTTGCTTTATATAGCTGTAGACAAGTGTGGATGTTTGGTATATCAGACAATCATCCTATCTGCATATTGCAGACTGAGAGCAATATATCCAGACTTTGGGATACACATTCCAGATGCAGCAACACTTTGAACAGACTTTGCTGTTTGGTTTTGAATCTCACATGCATTGCATTCTGTCTTGACTGCAGTATACTTTATTCAGGGGTTATTACTACTGTATTGCTGGATTCATGACACTTTCTCACACTCTCTCACTTGCTTTCATTTTACTATTCAGGATGGTACTTCTAGGCTTTATTGACATGCTTTACCTGTAGTTATTACAATCCTTTCCAGCAGTCTCACTTCTGTCATGTTTGAGTATTTCCACAGGGATATATTTCACACATGTGATTTCATCATCTTCTGCAGCTATACTTTTCAGCCTGCTGCAGGTTGTGTACTATTTTCTTACAGGCAGGGCATTTTTATTTTAGAATATATGTTGGACAGTTTCATGTTTAGGTTAAACTTACAGGCTGAAACACACTTTTGTAATCAAGCAATACTTGCATACACTTTCACACTGTCACTTGCAGATTCTATTCCTTACTGACTACACTGCACTCTTTTGCTGACTGTCATACTTTTATATTTCTTTACAGTTACTGGTAGTGGATTACTGACCTGCCTGGTGGGGGAACTGCACCAGCCTATCGCCATAGGCTCTGCGGTTCGCAGAACGGACACCTGCAGCTGTAATATAAATGAGGTAATATTGGAATACACATCTCCATAATATTAGCTAGTTTAATTTCTTACATACATAATTAAATGTTACTTAGTAGTGGGGCGTTGGGTGTTTGCCGGGCCTCCTGGATCCAAAGGTTCAGTTGGTCCTGCTTGCATCTCTTCAGGTCCGCATGGTGGTGATGGACCTGTTCACCAGTCCTTGGAATCCCTGTGACACTGGTGAGATCATGAGCCAACCGGTCCCACGCCTCAGCCCTGTATGCTCCCCAGAGGACCTGGCCCTGCATGAGTTGGGCCTCATGATGATGGACTAGGAGCCAGACCATGTACCTGGACTCCTCAACACCCCACCTCTGCACTCGAAAGCGACTACCCTCTCCTACTCCTGTCATTCTGCCTGCAGGTCAGTTCTACAATCGTTTATGCTGTGTATTCCCACCTATGGGGCTTATATAGTCCATTTTTCCCGCACATATCTGTGATTGGCCATTTTGGAATTGTATCAACTTCAGTAAACCTGCATTGTCATGCTCTAGTTTGTATTCATTCCTATATATTAGCTATTATTTCATTTACAGGCACTGCTGTCATGGCTTAGTGGTTCTGTACCTTAACCGTGGTGTATAGTATCCTAGGTTCGAACCTGGCCACTGCTTTTTATTTTTCATGACTGTCTAGACATGCTGAGGGGTGTGTCTGTTTAAAGGCAGTCTTGATACGGCTTGCTCAACGTTGCCCGTCAGTTAGCTTGTTTGCGCGGTGTGCAGCTCCGCGCAAACGGGGTAGGTTGGTTTAAGCTTCATTTGGCTATCGGCACGCATATTATGCTCAGCTCAGTTAGGAGCACATAGATTTAGCATGTTAGACCACTGTTCAGCTACGGCACTCATTTTGCGCCAGTTAAACCACTGCTCATCTACGGGCACATGCACTCACTCTCTTAAACTGTAGCTCAGCTATGAGCAGATCTGGCATTTTTTCTTCTTTTGTTACCTCACATGTCTTCAATATAAATGGGCTATTTCATTACATTTTACATATATTGGGGTTTTATGTGTACATATTTGTCAGGGACTTGTTTCCTGCTTATTTTGAAAAAAAAAAAAATTGGTGTTGTGGGGGGGCTCGAACCATGAATGCTTGCTCTTCAGCCAACATCTCTACCGCTATGCTATTGTTTCCTTGCTTATTTTGCATATTTAGTTTTTATATGCTTTCCCACTGACTGCTAACTGTAGCTGCGCTACGGGCATGCCTGCGCAAACGAGCGCACTCACGGTTAAACATCTTTACAATTTAAAATATATATATAACATGTTCATTTATATATATTTTATGTTCATAGTCTGTGGGGGCATGTGTTGTGTTGTGTTTATTCACATTTCCGTGGACTCTGTTGTGGGTGTTTACTTTGGGCACTTTTACACTTCTGGGGGCGTGTTCGCTTGCAGGGCTCAGCCTCCGGACATGCCCCCTACTGTCTTACATGGACCGTGTTAGACTTAGGTGTGATTCAGCATGCTTTCATGAATATGCAGAGCATGCTGACATCCCTCTGTTTAACTGCAGCCTCCGTGTAAGAGTTAGAACTCTTACACGAAGGCTTCATGAATCCTGGGGACTGTCTTTATGCACTTTAATTGAAAAAAAAAACATCTGCATCCCATGGTTGTGATTTTAATTCAAAATGTAAAAAAATACAAAAATGTTTTTGGTAAAAAGTACATAACAAACAAAGGCAGTTGCAGTCTATAGGGTATATTTTTTAAAACCTTTAATATCACTGGCTTTAAGATATGACAGGGATTTTGATTAAAGGTTTAGAGGCTCTCTAAAGCCAGTTAATCGCAAATCATTTTAAAGTTGTATAATAGACTAGACAGTGGCAGAGCCTAGAATCTGAAAAAGAAACAGTGATGGAGCAGCAATTCCATGTGATACCTTGTAGTACAAAGCCATAACGGAATTACAAGTACAGAAGGGAGAAGAAAAAATATTGTGCACTTTATGACTATCATTACAATCATAACAATACAATTTTCAGGAAAGAAACTATCAAGCATTTACTATGACAGAGAAAATATCATTGACATATACCTTTGAACACCACCACCACTAGCCCCAGCACCCAACAATTCCATGTCAGGAAAGTAAAAAGTCAGATTATTAAGGATGATTCCATGCACAGTACATTTTGTCTTGCTGAAATACACACAGCACTGTCTGTTGCCCATTGCTAACATTTCTGTCCCATCTACTGCAGGAGATAACAGATTTCTTGCTCCTGGTCAGTCACTTTACAAAAAGTAAGGGATATGTCTTACCATATCATTTGATTTATAAGGGACTATCCTTAGTCGATCTACAACTGGTTCCATCCATTTTCTCCATTCCAGTTTGACATTCCTATCCCTGAAGCTCCTATATTTGGGACATGGGGGAGGTCAGCCTGTCCATGCTGTAACATTGTGCACTTGGAGTAATCCATGGGACTGAATCTGCTAGTTTACACAAATTACAAAGAAACACACTTCTTACAGATCATGGACAAGCAATGAAAATATACCATCTGCACTGTTTACAAATAATGTATAAATATGTACTTGTTCATCTTAGAGATAACGTCAACAACAGCCATGGGCTGGAAGGGTTCTTTGAGCAGAGGAAGGTGGGAGAGTATCTCTGGCCCACAAAAGATGGTCTGCTCTTAGATAATTAATCCACTATGAATAAATCTGTCACATTTAAGATCAAGAACACTCCTTAGCAAGTCTGTATCCTGGTAGAATCCCAAGCAGTACAACCAGCATTGTGAAATAAATGAAATAAACAAAGGCAGACACAGCGACAACACAAACTGGATAAGAACACACCGAAAGGTGATGAATCCAATAAAACTTTAATAAACTCCAAACAGCACAAAAGGTAATGTAAAGCGCTTTTCATCTGGTCGATTCACCAGACTTCCTCAGACAAACTCATACAAAACAAGCACCAACACCAACATCATGGAACATCGACTTCCCACTCCAGGTAAGTAACAACCTGGCCAACCTGTTGAACTTTGTCCCTTACCCCAATGGTAGTGCAATCTTGGAGCTGGTATATTTAGTTATTGGGATGTGGGGGGCAAATCCCCCCCACATGGGTGGGTTTACTTTCCTTCGGTTTTACTATTTTTTCAGGATGGCCAAGCAGTTACTTACTTGGAATGGGAAGTCAGTGTTCCAGGATGTTGGTGTTCTTCGGTTGTCAGCCTTTTCATCTCAGCTAACCAAAAGTCGGGTAAGTGAACTTTCTGTCTACTGAAGTAGACCTATACATATATATATATATATATATATATATATATATATATATATATATATATATATATATATAACCAACTTCATGCTACTCAAGTCAGAAGTGACAAACTTCATGACACCCATGCAGACGGGAGCTGAAAGTTCAACTGCTGAATCCTACACTAAGGCACAGTACGAGCACATCCACTCATGCATAAATCGTGCCATTCCAAATAGAACCAATATGCTCTCATCCAAAAAAAAGAAGCCAATCTGGTGGTCCCCTGCCATAAACAAACTTTACAACAAAAGGAAGAAACTGTTGCAGAAAAGAGGAAAATCCCAGGATGCAAAAAACTTCCTTACCAGCCTCAGTAAGAAACTGAGATCCCTCATAAAATCCTCCAAAGCTAGTTATGAAAATAAAATTGCCAAAGATTTCAAGACAACAACAAGGCATTCTATAACTATGTCAAGAATCTAAATGGCAATGCTCAGATCTGCTCTGAGCTAAAACAGAATGGCATTAAATATACTGTTCCCAAGGATATTTCCAATATCCTGGCAGATCGATTCAGTGCCAATTTCACCCCCCTCTCACCCCTTAAATGGCCCATCTCAATACCAGAAGATTGCCAAATTCTGGTAATAACGGCCACACAGGTAGAAAATGCATTCTCCAAAGCTAAGAATACAGCATCCATGGGACCAGATGACATCCTGGGCTGTGTACTACATGAACTACAATATGAACTGGCACCTCACCTAAGTGTCATGTTTAATCATAGCCTCACCTCAGGTTTCATGCCCATTGAGTGGCGCACAGCTACAGTTATCCCACTCCACAAGGGGGGATCAATCTTGGATCCCGGAAACTACCGTCCCATCAGTCTGACAAGCCTTATCTGCAAGGCCATGGAGCATATTATCATGGAACTTATAAACAAAGACATTGGCAACCTTCATACACTGGACCCCACCCAGTTTGGGTTTGTGAAGGGCCGATATTGTCTCCTGAACTTGATTGACTTCTTCAAATCAGTCTCCAGAGCCATGGACAAGGGTAAGGTGGTCCACACAGCCTATCTAGACCTTGCCAAGGCCTTTGACACCATCCCCCACTCTGGAATCATAGATAAACCTACTAAGCTGGGCATTAATCCCTACATCACCCAATGGGTTGCTAACTGGCTTACTGATAGAACCCACACTGTAAAAGTAGCAGACTCCAAATCCAGCTCCAGACAAATGACAAGTGGAGTACCTCAGGGTTCAGTCCTGGGACCGCTCTTGTTTGGCATCTACTTCTCTGAAGTACAAGCCAACACTAAGGGACTCTGGATAACAAAGTTTGCAGATGACTGCAAACTGGGAGCCATTATTGAATCCCCAAATGATGTGGATACTCTACAAAAGGGCCTTACAGAAACAGATACTTGGTGCCAGAGCCATGGGCTCAAGCTCAATGCCAAGAAATGTATAGTTATCCCCTTTAGGAAAAAACATGTATCCGCGAATTACCATATAGGTGGCAGGACACTAAACTCCGAATGTTTGATAAGAGACTTAGGGACACAGGTGGACAGTGGTCTCACCTTCGATAACCACATCGCCACAATAGCCAGGAAATCCTTCTATGTGGCACACCTCATCACTAAGGGCTTTTCATCCAGAAAAAAGGAGGTCATTGTCCCACTGTACTCATCCCTCATTAGACCCATTATAGAATACAATGCCCCGTTTGGTATGTACCTCTCAAGACATCTGCAACAACTGGAAAGGCCACAGAAATACCTCACTAAAAGAATCGCAGGACTAAAGCAGATGGCCTACGCTGACCACCTTAAAAACTCCAGCTATACTCTGTCGTATATCGTCTACTCAGAGGCGATCTTTGCTTAACATACAAGGCCATGTCAAACCCGGAGCTGTTGGACATGCTACACTTAAAGAAATCCCAATCTCTCAGAGCCACACACTCCAGGGATCTAAACCTTGCCATCACAATAAACAAAACATGCTGGAGGGATAGGTTCCTGACCCAGAGACTCCCCAGACTCTGGAATAGATTGCCCATACATGTCAAGCAGAGTGCCTCTTTGGCCCTCTTCAAAAGGAACCTTGACGATTGGATGGGAGAAAGGAAATTCACCCCGGGGATCATGTCAGTCGCCCTGCTAGACAGGAGTCCAGGGAAGTAAATAGTGTGGGAAGAAATAGCCAGGGAATTGTTATGGCTAGGCTTGTATAGGCCCTAGGGCTGATAGCCTAGTACCAACCTATGAACCTATATATATATATATATATATATATATATATATATATATATATATATATATATATATATATATATATAGAAAGAGAGAGAGAGTGGTCTATTGGTAGTAGAGATGAAGGATGCACAGAACTCGTACATACCTGTATTAGAAATAATATCCTTACATACCTGATCCTTAATGGACGTTAAGAAAGAGGGAGCCCCATCTCCACCTGCACCAACAATAGCAATATAATGCATAGATGAAGTGTGTAAAGTCATACCTATCATGTGTGAGCTGTGTGTGTGTGTGTGTGTGTGTGTGTGTGTGTGTGTGTGTGTGTGTGTGTGTGTGTGTGTGTGTGTGTGTGTGTGTGTGTGTGTGTGTGTGTGTGTGTGTGTGTGTGTGTGTGTGTTTGTGTGTGGGGGGGTGTCAGATCGTAGGCCACTGGCAATAAAGGAGCACTTGCTGAAGGAGAACTGAGAGGCCTACAATGGGACTAGTGCTGGTATCAGGTCATGTTTCCTAAGAGTGAATTCCCACAATTACATGGACACATCCCAACAGACTTCTGTCTGAGATCTAGTGTCTGATCCGTGCTGGCATAGGAAGACCCAGGGGCTGCACTTCATCTTGGGTTATCAGGCCCTGTTAATTCTGAGGGAGACCTGTGGAGAAAAGTCCTTAGTTTCAAGTGCAACCACCAAGCTTTGCCAAATGATTGAAAGGGCTACTCCACAGGATCAGGCTGATTGTGGCCATGTGCCAGATTATTCAGAGGGTTACTACCATGATCAGGCTCGCTGTGGGTATTTGCCAGATGATTGAATAGAGAAAGGGTGTGCCTACAACCAAGGATGTACCCCTAAAGGTGAGCCCTTATTTTCTGCCAAAGTAAAAGATAGGCAAAAGGTGAGGCTACAACACCTGGGGACTGGACAAGCATTTTTAAAAGGGAGTTGTTACCAGGAAGGGATGAGCAAGGCATGCCCCCCTTTACTCTGCCCTTTTGTAGGTTCCCAAGCAAAGTCTTGAGGAGGCATGTATGGCACTCTTCCCAATCCTTACATTGGGCACTTTCAGACATAGACATTCTCCTGACAGTGTGGTAAGGCATCAGTTTCAATTTTGGGCATCCATTGGTGGTTGAGTGGAATTGCTCACACTTGCACCAGTGTTTATCATTAAGCTTCTCTCCCAGGCAGTAGAGAAAATGCTGGTGCTTAGAAGTTGCATAAACACTTTCATAGCTTTCAGGCACTGGATGCAAAAATCCAGTTAGAATCATTATCTGAACTGTGCAAGTGGTAAAAAAGAAATGGCAGGCTCAGGATAAGTTGCACTATCCTACAGTAAAGCACGAAGTCACAGCATATGCCAGCCCAGGGCTACACAACCCTGAGTGTGGGGCCATCAGAAAAAAAAATGCCAAACTGGAATGAATGAAATGATAAACACAATTGCTTAACTACCAAGGAGAGTCTCCGATGCTAGATATCTCTATCACCTCCTAGGAGAAGTTAGTAAACTCAGCCATTACCCTACACTGGGTCACATGTAAAGTAGACAATGTTTAAACTCATCAATAATTCCCTGATGTTTAACTTCCCAGTTGCTGCTCCCCATACAGAATCACTGCCAGTGTGGTTTCTATTTGCTCATCAGCAATATTTCTTTTTCCATGTTTTTTTTTTTATTTTTATTTTGCATAATTGGTGAAGTCCCAAGACTGGAAAAACTCCCTTATCAGCCTCAACAAAAAGTTGAGATCCCTGATCAAATCCTCTAAAGCTAGCTATGAAAACAGAATTGCAGCAGATAATAAAGTCAACCACAAGGCCTTCTATAGTTATGTAAAGAATCTCCATGGCAATACCCAAATTTGCTCTGAGCTACTGCACAATGGTACCTCCTATACCGAGCCAACAGATATTGCCAATATACTGGCTAGCAGATTCTGTGCCAACTTTACCCCTCTCTCCCCACTCAAAGGAACAATCACAATACCAGTAGATTGCCAGGCACCCAGTATTACTGCTGCACAGGTTAAAACAGCACTGTCCAAGCCTAAGAATACAGCTTCCATGGGACCTGATAATATCCCTGGCTGTGTTCTACATGAACTACAGAGTGAACTGGCACCTCACCTTTGTGCCCTTCCAATCACAGCCTCACCTCAGGCTTTGTCCCTACCAAATGGCGCACTGCTACAGTCATCCCTCTCCACAAAGGTGTGACTACAGACACTGGGAACTATCGCCCCATTAGCTTGACAAGTCTGATATGCAAAGCCATGAACAAGGATATAGGGAATCTCCAAACTCTGGATCCCACTCAGTTTGGTTTTGTGAAGGGTAGATCATGCCTGCTCAACTTGGTCGACTTCTTTGAGTGAGTCACCAGAGCTGTGGATGAAGGCAAGGTGGTTCATACAGCCTACCTTGACCTGGCCAAGGCATTTGATACCATTCCTCATTCAGGAATCATAGAAAAACTCACTAAGCTAGGCATCAACCCCTATATCACTAGGTGGGTTGCAAACTAGCTCACAGATAGAACCCATAGTGTGAAAGTAGCAGACACCAAGTCAGACTGCCGACCAGTCATGACTAGAGTCTCACAGGGTTCGGTCCTGAGTCCTCTCCTGTTTGGAATCTACTTCTCTGAAGTCCAGGCCAACACAAAGGGTCTCTGGCTGACAAAGTTCGCAGACAATTGCAAGTTGAGAGCTATTATTAACTCCCCAAGTGATGTTGACATCCTACAGAAAGGCCTCACTGAGACCAACGATTGGTGTCAGAACCATGGTCTTAAGCTCAATGCCAAAAATGTGTCATCATCCCCTTTGGGAAAAACCCAGTTCCCATAAATTACCACATCAATGATAGTCCACTGAACACAGAAGGTGTTATAAGAGATCTGGGAACACAGGTTGACAGCAGCCTCTCTTCTGACCAGCACATTGCCACTGTGGTCAGAAAGTCCTTCTATGTGGCACATCTCATTACTAAGGGTTTTGCATTCAGTAAGAAAGAGGTCATTGTCTCCCTCTACTCTTCCCTCATTAGACCAATCATCGAGTACAATGCCCCATTTGGCATGTACCTCACTAGACACTTGCAACAACTGGAGAGGCCACAAAAGTACCTCACAAAGAGGTTCCTAGGCCTTTAACACTTGTCCTATATGGACAGACTCAAAAAACTCCAACTATTCTCTGTCTCATATCGCCTACTTAGAGGCGATCTCTGCTTGATATACATCCATGTCTGATCCAGCTCTTTTAGAAATGCTACATCTAAAGAAATCCCAGTCCTTTAGTACCACACGATCCAGTGACCTCAGCCTCATTACCACAATCAACAGAACATGCTGGAAGGACAGGTTCATAAGCCAGAGACTGCCCTTGCTGTGGAATAGACTTCCCATACGTATCAAACAGAGCACCTTATTGGCCTTCTTCAAGGGAAACCTTGATGAGTGGATGTAAAATAGAAAATTCACCCCAGGGATCACTCCAGTGGCTCTACTCAACAGAGGCACTGGGAACTAAGGTCGTGTGGCATGATGTCAGGGTAATCCTATGGGCTAGTTTTGTAAATGCTTCAGGACCATTAGCCTAGTACACACCTATGAACCTATGAACCATGGCGTTATTATATGTAAGTAATGGAGGTGTGGGGGACAATGCCCTTCCACATAGGAGGCTTAGGTTTTGTGGGTTTCATTGACCTGAAGCTTCAGACACTATATTTCGTCCATTTCAAGCTTTGGGGAATTTACACTTGATGAAACATTGGGGAAGTAAGGTCAGCACACATTACATAAAGGACGTGCCAGACTGGTACTATGTCAACACAAGCTTCCACGGGATCCAGTGCAGTTGTCATAGACTCTACTCCAGTATCAAATGGTGCTGAAACTTTCAAAGTTGTACTGCCAGTTAACCAAGAGGTAAATGATGACAGAGATACCCTTACTACTGTCACATGTTCACCAGTAATGACAATGTCACTCTTACTACTCCACCATGATCACCAATGACAACAAGACCACTCGTATTACAACTACATGCTCACCGCTGATGACAGGACCACTTCTATTACTACTCCATGCTCACCAGTGATGACAGCCCACTTTTATTACTGCTCCATTATAACCACTTATAATAGGACCACTTTTATTACTGATCTATCCTCATCAGTGATGACAGAGCAACGGTCATTGCTGCCTCATGGTTATCAGTAATGACCACACTCAGTACCATCATGTCTGCTATTCGTATGGTCCCTGGCTGCCCCATTTTTGACAATGATGGATTCATCTAATACTTTCCAATCAAACTTTGTAGTCTTTGCTGTCCCTGGCCTACCAGTACAGTAGCAAATACTTATGCTGCAGTTTCCTGTTATCTCTTTCTTGGTTTTGCTTGACCCTGACACATAGTAATGATATAAATGCCTCCTTTTCTTGCCTACTCTAAAATGGATCTCCTCCTTCTGCAACTAATTATCATTCTGGTTGAGCATGCATCTGATAGGTACACCGTCATTTGATTCACCCAAAGAAAATGGCACATAGACAAGGTTCTCTCTACTTCTTGTAACTGGGTGCTGGTCAGTACTAGTGGAGACACACCAGCCTACTCATATTGCCGCTGATCACAGGTATTAGGTTAAACTGCACTCATAGGCTCTAGGACAGCAACATTAAGGAAGTTCTTCCTTTTCCCTGCTGTTGTTCAGTCTTGAGGTTGGCATATCTAAGTAATAGGAGATGCAAAGGTACAGGGGGCACCCTCACAAAAACACTTGTTTTTGTGTGTTCTTGTTGTTTTTGACTAAACAGTCCATCAATGTCAATTGATTGACAGAATATTAGTCAACATACTGAGCTTACAATCTTTTCTTATAATATAAACAAACACTTCTGCTTGCATGCACATAAACAAGTGACCTGCACAGATAGTTTTATGTCAAAGATCGGATTTTATTCCCCCAAATAAATGACAAGCAGCAATTGGAATGATCTAAACACATATTTAAGAGTGAAACTACCATTCTGTTACAGTAATTAAGCAAAGTATTTTGACATGGCATAATGTGTGATTTTTTTGACCGTTTCACCAGCAAAATTAAATTTCCCTGCGTCTTTTAAACTTTTGAGCTTGCCTAGTCAACAAGCATAAATTCTAACAGGAAATAAACTAAATAACTAAAGCAAAAGTAAAAACTTGATCAGTTAATGTTACAATTGTCATATCAGGCCAAGAGATGCAGCAGTGGGTTTTGTTCACTGTTAGAACTCAGGTGTGTTATACCTGAATATCACAAGCTGTGGAGAAATCCTTTAAGAACCTTCACAGCTATATGGCACTGAAAACATTGCACATGTACCTTCTGAGACACTATTTCAACATGTTCACTGCATTTGTTGGCATATGTTCTATCATTCACTCACAAGGTTGGGATTCTTCACTTGCCAGGAGTTTGAGTAACATTATTGGCATTTATGATATCACTACAGTGGACAAGACACAGGTAATAACCTTAGCAGGAGCAGGGGAACCCACCCAACCTGTTTTCCGGTCATATAAAATTTTGCCGCTCTTTATAAAAGGTTTAAAAACTTGTGAGAAATTCAAAGAGGAATTCATTTGTTTCCATTACAAACTGGGGGGAATTTTTATACAAAATGACTGTAGTGCTAACATTGAACATGTTGAAATAGTGTCTCGGAAGGCATGTGTGCAATGTTTTCAGTGTCATATAGCTGTGAAGGTTCTTGGATTTCTGCAGAGCTTGTGGCGTTCAGGCTATATATAAATGGCAGTGTATGTCATTTCTCCAAACCTACACTGCCATTTATCCCCTGCCTCTAACCCTGTATCCTGTATTTCTGGAGTCCTTTCTCCCAAGCTCCTTAATTTGTCCTTCAGTCAGTTCTGTTTCCTCTGCTTTTTCACTTTACGTCCGGTTGCTGTAAGGAGTATCAGTACTAGTCTGAATGTGTCACCTGCAGAGAGATGCTCTGTTAGCTATTAATAACCTCATGTAGCAGTCAGACAGCCAGAACTAGGACAAGCATAGCCTTTAGCAATGAGTTTTTAACCTGCAGCACTCTAGTTATCCCAGGATATGCGGAGTCTTTAAAAGGGGAAACTCCACATGCTGTGTTTGTATGCTGCAAGCATGTGCAGCACTGCCTGCTACTCTTATCTGGTTGCACTGGTTAAGTTTGGCAAAGCCCAGGTTAGACAAGCTGACATTTTGTTTTCTGTAGCATAACTGTAATGCTCATTCATTTCTCTTTCATTTTCAGAATGAGTTTAAAAGGATCAAGGTCTACAGGGTCAACTACACCTTTAGTCATAAGGAAAAGCACTAAGGACTTTTAACTGCCACAGGAACTCTGTGTCTTAATTGCATTTAGAAAGTGTCAGCAGACATATCTCTGAGGTGTTACTGCTCCTTTTTGTTATAGCCTTTTCTAAGTATAATCTACGCCAAAATGTTTGTATGTCTGTAAATAGCTACTGCCTTTAACCATTTAGCTATTCTGCAGTCCTATTTTCCACTGGGAACGATGGCTGGGTGGGGGGTTTAGCCTGACTGTATTCACTGAGGGGTTAGGAACACAATAATAAAACATCAGGAGGCAGATAATAAGGAAACCTTATTAGAAACTTTGCACATAAAGCAAGGTTCCTATTTTAAAGTGAAATGCAGTGACCACTGATACAGAACAACATTTTCTGTTAGCTGTAGTATCAGAAAACATGTAAATAACTTTTTTTAATAAGGAAGGGGAATGGGAGCACACTGCAACTCATTTTTTTTTACACTGCAACTTATTTAAACTTTTGGAAGCCATCATACCCCATAATATTGCTATATTCTTTCTGTGAACTCCACAGCATTTCCATATTCTCCCTGTGTGTTCCACAATATTTCCTCACTCTCCCTGCAGACTCTACAACATTTCCATAATTTCCCTGTGGATTCCCCCAACTTTGTGCTGAAAAGATTGCATTTGGCTTGTCACATTACGATTCACACAGATTTTCTGACAAGTCAACTAGTGACAAGCATCAGTGAGCTAATGATTTAAAATACTTACATTATCTGCTGAAGATAGATTGCAGACTTTTGTGTGGGTAATGTGTATTGGCGAACATAAGGAATTACACAGTAAGCTGTAAAAGCATAAGAATGAGAAACAGTCCAAAACTGAGATGATCTAAGAGACTTTTTATTCAAATGCAAGTTGCACTTCTGCAGCTCAGGGGTTAGAGCAGTAGCCTTGTAAGCCAGTGGTCACAAGTTCAAATTTCATCAGATTCTATAGCTTCTTCTCCTTCTATGTGGGGAAGGACAGGTGCTTTTCAAGATAATTTAAGAAGTGGCAAGTCAGCTTGGTTGATTAGAGAGTAGTGCTTATAACATCAAGGTTGTGGGTTTGATCCTTGTATGGGCTGAGTACTGAATCTAGGATAGTGGGTCTACCATAATAGATAAGATCTTCACCGAATGGACACAAAATATTGACTTTGATTCTGACCTCAGGATATGGGCTAGGCTTAAAATAGCCCTGCAGGGCAATTAGCCTTGCATTCACCTACAAACAGGACCACACACATATTCAAATAAGGCCCTTTTTGACAGTACCAGCTTTCTTAAAAGTACATTTCAAAGTACATTTCAGCTAATATATTTATTATGTCTAGTCTCATGAGAAACAGAAAAAAATATGTGTAAGGTAGAAGCAAAGCTAGGGAGATGTGAGGTGGGTGGTTGCCTTGGGTAGAAGGTGTTAGGGAGTGTGGTGAGCAGTTGCCAGTGGGGCAGTGTGGCAGTACTGGCATTAAGAAATAAATATTGATACTGTGTTTGCATTCAGGACTGAAGCGCTGAAGCTCTATGTGAGTGGTATTCTAACTGTACCAAGCCACTAGTTGAATATGTAGCTAATAATTAGCTGGAGTTTCAAGAGAACCAGAAAGACCTTTTGTGGTCCTCATCTCATAAGAAAGACTTTTATTTGCACCTTGGCTTAGAATTGGGGAACTGCACCAGGCATCAGGAAAGTTAGCTATGACTCTGGTATAAGGTAAATATAAAAAAAATACTCTTACTGGAAATGCATTTGAATAAACATTTTTGATCACAGCATTTGATAAATAAACAATAAAACAATACTTTTCAGTCGAGAGATTTTGCTGAAAGCGAATGATGTTTCTTAGGTGGCTTAACCTCTTGGCCATGAGATAATCTGCAGATAGTAGCTGAGTGTGGTGTTATTCACAGCTTATTGGATGAGGTGTCAGTTTCTCAGGCTGGATGTCCCTTGGACTGGGCTCATTGTCTACAAAACTTGGTTCCTTGGAAAAGGGTTCATTGTCTGAGGACTTGGACTTTTTGACAGCAATTTTTCCAATTCAGAGAGCATCTGAAACACTATATATTTGTCTTGTCTCCTCTCAGTTCTTCTTCTTCTCCTTTCTGGAACATTTTTGGTGGTCATATGTTAAACTTAAACAAAACACCGTGTGGTGCTTAAACAATATACAGATGTGGCATTTCATCTGACCAAAGCATAATGGCTTCCAGCGGCCTGTTATATTTGTCCACAGGGTCTAGTACTCTTACAACCTGTCTTCAGTGAAGTATTTTTTCACATGCAGTCTTATCATAGTTGCTAAATGCACTGAGCATGTTTTTATTGATCTATGAATGATATCTGCTGCTGTTGTAGCAGTATTGAAGAAGTAGGAAGTTTTGATCTTAGTCTGTGACCTTTCAAAACAAAGCCATGGCTAGGTCATCTGGCACTCTGGGCAGTTCCCAACACTGGTACCCCCAATAAAAGTTGAGGATTAGGCTGGACACCAAAAAAATGTTTTTCTCAAAGGCGAGGACTAGTTACACTAACACACTGAACTACTATGACAGGAAATGCAGTATTATCATTCATTAAAGAAGTCATGATCACACCAAGAGTTTCTTAGATGAATGCTGGTACTACACTTATGCCCCTCTTTTAACTGCCAATTATGCCCCCTAGCAGCTTTCATCCAGGGAACCTGCTCATTCACCCCACCTAGTAACAGTTCTGCTTCAAAATAACAGCAGAAGGCATCTCCATTAGTTGTGTATAAGTACTATGTAGCTCCAGCAATGCAAGAGGGCAATCTTTTTTGCCATCTAGGTTACATTTTTATTTGACATTCTTTTACTGTTTGAATGGCCCTTTCAACTTTACTATTGGCCTATAGGTATTCTAGATTCATGTCAATGTGATGGCATTAAGATTCTAAGTCAAATCTCTGAAACTCCAAGATCTTAACATCATGGGCCACTGTCAGAAAGATCAGTCTTAGGTGTCCCATGCCCAGCAAATATCTCTTTCATGACACTGAGCACAGTCCTGGCCATAGTCTTTCATCTTTATCATTTGACCATCATGTCTTTATAGTAGTTCAGAAAGCCTTTTATCTTGCACATCTACTTTCCAAAAGGCATCTCCACTAGACCCAAAGAAGTCTTAATGCCCCTTTATTCATATGTTATCAGTCCTGTTATTGAATATAATGCATCTTTTGGCATGTACTTATCTAAATATTGTCACAACTTAAGAGACCTCAGAGATTCATAACTAAAAGGATCAATGGCCTCCAAAATCTTAGTTATCAGTACAGACAGGCAGCCCTTTTTCTATACTCAGTCTCTTACAAACTCTACCATTGTCAGCTATGTCTAGCCTTTTGTGCCATGAAAGATCCAACACTATGTGATCTCCTGTTCCTTCACAGAACTAATGGTACATCAAAATATTCAGTGAAAGTAACAAAACCATCAACAGCAGATAAATAAAACATGCTGGTGTGCTAGATTCATATCCCAACATATCCCTCACCTCTGGAACAAATGTCCACTACAAGTCAAGGAAAGTAGCACCCGTCCCTTGCCACCTTGAAGATAAACCTAGATAACTGGATGGCAGCCTCAAATTCTCTCCCAGTCTATCTTGTCTTGCCCTCCCTGAGGCTACAGGGAAACTTTATTTTTTTTTTTTTGGACTAGGCTTGAAATGGTCTGCAGACCGATTGCCTAGGACGTAATTATGAACTTATGAACACATCCAGGATACCTAGCCAATGCAAATTAGGCAGTGTGTGACTTGATACTGAAGAAGGTCTACCACAACCTTTGCATAGAAATGGTCTGGGATCTTGTGTGGAATATTTCATTCTGAGTTAGTCTTTGTAGCATGTCACATATGATAGAAATGCTGATCATTTCTTTAATTTGATTGGAAATTCTAAGCCAAAACATGATGTTGCTTGCTCCCCCTTTGTACTTTCCAAACTCAGTTTTGCCTCACACATCCTGACCATCTTCTCTTTTTGTAGACAAGAAGACACAACTACTCTGTTATCTTTAAATATCACTTTATCTAAGTAACTCAGTTTGTTATGGAAATCAAAATATGGTTGTAAGGCTAATGGGATTTTCTTTCTTGTTCAGGTTATCTTTTAATGATTATTTCTGTTAACTGTTGCATTTCAGAATCAATTTCAGTCACATTTTTAATTCTTTCTGTATCAGTTCTGACCTTGGCAGATACAGGCTTAGCATTCTCACTTCCTGATCATTATTTAACAAGTATTCACGTTTCTTTTAAGTCCGTTCAGGTATACCAATCAGGACAAAGCCATACATAAGGGGGGAACAAAGGCCCAAAAATAGGGACAATTTTTAAATATTGCTCTTACAAACTTGTGGTAGAATAACAGGTTTTATGTTAGCATGAATTTTCTTAAGGGTATGAATTCTGAAACTCAAGTGTCTGTCATTATTTTCTGACTTCAGTCTTTAATGACTTGCCAATAATGTGTCAGAAAACCAAAATTTTATGAAAAATGGACCATAAATATGATGCAACAATCTGTACAGTTGAAATGCATTCAGGACATCAGCAATATGCATGTTTAACAGGATTATGCATCACAGTAATAATAAACTTCTGGACACATTAGCATTTCCTGTAATCTTAGTTGTCCCTAATATGGTAGTTCATAGGTTCATAGGTTCATAGGTTCATACTAGGCTATCTGCCCAAGGGCATTTATAAGCCTAGCCCATAGTTATTTGGCTTTCGCCACCCCTTTAGTTTGAATAAAACTATGCCTATTATTTTGCTGTGCCTCTGTCAAGCAGTGACACTGAAGTAATCCCTGGGGTATATCTGCGATCCCCCATCCATTGTTCAAGATTCCTCTTGAACAAGGCCAGCGAGGTGCTCTGCCTCACATGTACCGGGATTTTGTTCCACAGCATAGGGAGTCTCTGGGTGATGAATCTGTCCCTCCAGCATGTTCTATTAATAACCGTGTCAAGGTTTAAGTCTCCCGCCCTTGTGGTTCTGAGGGATCTAGATTTTTTGAGGTGAAGCATATTCATCAAATCAGGGTTTGACATGGCCTTATATGTCAGGCACAGGTCACCTCTGAGCAAGCGGTATGAGACTGAATAGACCTGGAGTTCTTTCATTCGGGCAGCATAAGACATATTTTTGAGACCCTTTATCTTTTTGGTGAGGAACTTTTGGGGCCTTTCCAGCTGCTGCAGGTGTCTGGTCAGATACATTCCGAATGGGGCATTGTACTCAATCATAGGTCTAATGAGTGATGAGTACAGGGGGGCGATGACCTCCCTTGATCTAGATGTGAATCCCTTCATGATCAGGTGGGCAATGTAGAAGGTTTTCCTAACTACTTTAGCAACATGAGTGTCAAGCGAAGGCTACTGTCAACCTGGGTCCCCAGATCCCTGATGACTTCTTCTGTGCTCAGTGGATTGCCACCTATATGGTAGCTAGGGGTAACCTTGTTTTTCCCGAAGGGTATGACTATGCATTTCTTGGCATTTAACTTTAGGCCATGGCTCTGGCACCAGTTATCCGTTTCTGTGAGGCCCTTCTGAAGGATATCTGTATCAGATGTGTTTTCGACTATGGCGCCCAGTTTGCAGTCATCTGCAAACTTTGTCAGCCATAACCCTCCTGTGTTTGCTTGTACTTCAGAAAAGTAGATGCCGAACAAGAGTGGACCCAGGACTGAGCCCTGTGGGACACCACTTGTGACAGGCTTTGAGTCTGACATGGCTCCAGCAACTCTGACCCTGTGGGTTCTGTCACTTAGCCAGTTTGCAACCCATCTTGTGATGTATGGGTTTACATTCAAGCTGATGAGTTTTTTGATGATACCTGAGTGGGGTATTGTGTCAAAGGCCTTTGCCAGGTCAAGGTAGGCTGTATGGACTGCCTTTCCCTCATCAATGGCCTTGGTGACTGTCTCGAAAAAGTCAACCAAGTTTAAAAGGCATGATCTGCCTTTGACAAAGCCAAACTGGGTTGGATCCAAAGTCTGCAAGTTCCCTATGTCTTTATTTATGAGTTCCATTATGATCCTCTCCATGGCTTTGCAGATAAGGCTTGTCAAGCTAATGGGACGGTAATTTCCAGGGTCGGTGGAGGCACCACCCTTGTGAAGTGGGACAGATGCTCTGAAATGGTTTATGGTTCAATTCTATCCATACATGATTCCATATATGTTGTTATAATTTTTCATAGCTGTACACAGTGGGCAAAAGTTCTTTCATCTTCTTTTGCCCACACCACTCAACTGTCCAGTTCTGCAGGAAAATGCCATTATTTACAGTAAAATAACAGAGTGGCAAAATTTTCCTACTCCCCTTTTTTAAATTATGGTTTCCAGAGGTCAGTCTGTGGCACTACCAATGTTGTTGTTGTGGTGATGTCATTGCAGCCATGACTTTATGCAGCAGAGTCCCAAGCCAACTGAATGCATGTGATGTCTTCTCCTGACGTTAGGCACACACATTTAAAATGTTACTGTCTAACAACATTCACTTTAGGAGGTTAGTTACTGAGTGATTAAACTATTCACAGCACCCAGTATAGACTGTTGATCAGTACTGGACATCTTGTTTTAAAGCACTGATTGCAGTGAGTGACTAGAGAAAACACAGATGCTTAAGCCTTTAGCCGCACATTGGAAACAATTAATAGCAATTAAATATTTTAGCTTTACTGTGAAACCTTTTGCTTACTTTACAACTGTTGTGTGGTGACTGCACAGGACATGTAATGCTAACTTCTTATTTCATGATAGAGTCTATATATAAACTGTTGACACGGAAAAAAATGCAAGCCTTATGGGTAGGTTCTATTACATATAGCATCACTACTATATTTTGTAGCTTTGTTTGGGAAATTGCAAAGTGCCTGCTCAGATAAATATGGTAGAGTTATGTTTGATGGTAGAGTAGAGTAAAAAAAACTACCAGCAGAAAAGAAAATGGAAGCTCTGTTACAGGAGTTAGGAAATCCCACATGGAGTCCTTGCTGTAAGTGATGTCTGTTTCAATGAAGGAAAGAGGAGTTTAAGAACAAAGTTAAGCAGTTTGCCAGTACATGAGCAAACCTGCCTCTACTGGCAACTTAATATTTTTGAACTGGAGAAACTGTTGATTTCATCATTTGTTTTCATTAAACGTATTGTTTTACTGTATAAAGGCATGTAACATATGAACTGAGAGTACATTTGAGAAAGTGTCTAGTTCTTTCTCCTCATCTAATACGCTCTGTTGGCAGAACTGCGTGCATAAGCTGTTCTGATATCTGCAGCAAGGGCAGGTTATTTAGCTTTATCGCAGTGGCAGAGAAGCACACTCTGTCAATAAAGCTTTTTCCACAGCAGCAAACAAATGTATTTTAACTGGTTTAACCTTACGTTGGCCAAAGGTATAGTGTGTCTTTGTGGTGAATGGCATAACATGTTTTCGTACAAATGTGGAACAGCATGCATGAATCTGTCCTCATACAGCAGGTTTACCAAGGAGCCAATCAAAGGGTGTGGTGAGCTGTTACTCTGTAGTTTCTACTACCATGGGCCCCTGTGCATAATGGTAGCTTGGAAATACAGCAGCAACCTTCAAAGCAATGGAGGTTCATCAGTGTTTTAAATGGATGTATTCTTACCTAATCAGCTGTAAAGCATATTTTATTTATTTATGCTTTGTTCACCATATGATAGATAGGAAGACAGTACCATCGCACAACAGGAAGAAGGAAGCAAACACTGTCATCTTGGCTTTGAGCTAGTACTTGCCCCCCCCAGCACACTCACATTCAAAGGCTCTGATGACTGACTGAGGTTTAACATACTGTATGTTATTTGTGTTTACTGGTTGGATTCCCACAGTTTCCAATTACATGCCATATATCTTAGATTCTGAACACGTCTATGCTGCCATTCTGTTTCATGATAACTCAGACTAATATCACCATTAAATGGTTTTATTGGGTTTTGGGTACAGTCATTGCAATGCTACTAATGCTAAATGTTTACACCTTGTAATGAAGCACTTCCCTGTCACTAACTTGTAGACAAAAAATAACTACATTTTTTAATGGCCTTACATCAAAAGTTTTGCTACTATCCAACAGACCATTAGGCAAGCAGGCATGCAGACATACATAGGCAGACATGCGTACACACACACACACACACACACACACACACACACACACACACACACACACATATACACAGTTATCTGCTCAGCACAAGTCACTTAGACTACTGTTCTTAGTTGATGTTCACTTTTTTAGATGTGTGCTTCCGAGTGGTATCCACAATAACACTGGAAATGGGAGGATTTATATTATTTGGTATTCACATTTTATAATTAAGTGAATGGATTTTTATTTTGCCAGATATACTTACTTTTCTAGAGCCTTTGCCAAGATTTTTGAAATCTGCAGGATGAGAGATATGCTTGTGGGTATAATATCTGTGCACCTGTGGGAGGATTTATATTATTTGGTATTCACATTTTATAATTAAGTGAATGGATTTTTATTTTGCCAGATATACTTACTTTTCTAGAGCCTTTGCCAAGATTTTTGAAATCTGCAGGATGAGAGATATGCTTGTGGGTATAATATCTGTGCACCTGTCTAGCCTCTGTATCTATATACTAGAGGAAGTTCCTCCTGTAGTTGTCTTTCCCTAGGCCAGACTGAGTGGCATCCACCTCTGACACTGTAGTACCTCAAGGTGGCAGGAGCTTCTGTAAAGAGTTCAAAGTTGCTCTTTTATTTAAATTCTCAGCACCATTCAATATTTTATTTGATCAAGTTTTGCTATGCCACTGACAGTTTAGACAAATAAAGTATGAACTTTGCAGTATACTAAGCCATTACCAAGAACCTTTGCAAAGATATTGTGTCTTTGGGATTGTACCACTGACTTGAGTTTGCCAAAAACTGGCTGTATATCATTTTACATCCCATGTACTTTATAGAGATCACTATACCAGTATGTCATCTACACAATTCACTACCCTGTTAGGACCTTCCACACTATTTGCAATGGCTATCTGGAAAATCTCTGAGCCTGATGTGATCCCAAACAACATATATAGGAATTAATATTATCTGAGAGAGGGACTATTAAACATACACAGCTTTGAGTTTTCTTCATCCAGCTTTACCTGCCAAAACCTATGAATGACATCCAATACTAAATAAAACTTGACTCTTAGATTGATCACTACTTCTACCTTACTATAAGTGTTGGCTGTTTGATTTACTGTTCTAATTTGGTTATTGACTGCACTTTGATCTTTATTTCAGAGATTTAAAATGAGAAAAGTTAGGTCTACCTTTTGGTGAGAGTAGACTGGTCTTCTTATGTGTTGATAATCACTAGGAAAGCTTAAAGTGTGCTTATGATGATTGGTAAGCTACTTTGCTTGTTTCCTGATTATAAAGTCATCACATTTATGGTTAGCAGTGCCCTATATAAACACACAGGTGCTCAGAATCTCAAATTCCATATAAAAATAACCCCTAAGAGTTCCTGAGTACATAGTTGCTCAACGAGCACCCAGTTTACGTTAATAAGAGCACTGTTCTACAAGACTGAAAAAATATTGTATTTCTTATGCAGCTAGTATTCAAGCAAATAAGTCGTATACAGCCTTTATTCACCCCTACAGTAGTTACATGCAAAAGGAGCACAGAGCCAAGAGTTTTTTTTTTATCACTGATCACAGGCTTACTTTAATATCCCCTTGGCATCATTCCCATTGAAAACAAGCTAGGAAAATTAAAAAAAAAAAAAACAGGAAATTGAATTGACTTACCTAAGTGCCAGGAATGCGATTGTTTTTACATTGGTATGACAGAACAGAACGTAAAGCAGAGAATATATGAACACCAATATAGTACCAATAAGCAAGATACAACCAATGCCTAAGCCAAACATATTTTGGAACAGCCAACTCATTTCCACTACTTAGTTATAGAAAAAGTGGAAGTCAACACTAGAGGGGGCCCTTGGACACTCAGGCTAGAGGAGAGGGAACTATTATCGCAGTTAAAGCTAAATCCATATTCTTTCCTTGGTCTGAATGAATACTGTTCTGTAAAGTGTATTCTTAAATTAAAATCTTTAGTAAGATGAAAAATGCATATACACACACACACACACACACACACACACACACATATATATATATATATATATATATTTACATTTTGCATGTATTGTTTTGCAACTTTTGTATGTGTTTTATTCCAAACATACTGGGCTGAATTAGATGTGAATTGTGTTTATTAATTAACATAAAAATGGGAGGGTGTGTTATGTCATAATTCTTTGAACTATTTAAATCTTGGATGTCTTATTTTAAAATGTCTGAAGAAGTTCCTTTATTGAATGTGAACGAAAGCACTCACAATAAACTTTTCATGTGGATTTTGTAACAGAGTAGTGGAGTACTTCTGGAAATTACATCATTCCCATTGAAACCCACTATACAGATACATGAAACCATGAATCTGCATTTTCCTCCTATCTTTATAGCCAGCTTGATAAAACTGTGCACTCCAAGATAATGTAGAAACCAACTCATGTTTTCTGACAGTCACTTAATTCTCAAACAATCTGATACAGTATGTCAGAGATGTAATTATACACTGTATCTGGAGGCAAAGCTTTCATATAAAACTACAACTCCCAACAGGTTGTCAGAAACACATAACACACAATATCTGCCACACAAACTATAAGACAAGCACATAGACCCACCTATGCTGAGGCTCTAAAAAGTATGCTACTTAAACCTCAAAGGTCTCCGAGACATAGAAATTATAATAGGTATCCTTCACAACCTCTAAAACACTCTGGTGTAGCAACACCCACCATGACACATTCAGCCACATCTCAAAGTGTCTCATTGCCAAAGCCCATAAGGCAGGCAGTCTCACAATCCAATATTTTGGTCATAGTTTGGGTAAATCTTTGTTCACCCCACTGAGATATTTTTAGGTTTTGCCAACCTCATAAACCATCCAACATAGCTAAACTTACCTAGAATAATCAAAAGATGATACTGCTCAATGCCAAGAGTCTAAAGAAAAAACTGCATTGCCTGCAAGCACTTCTCACTCTGAGGACTGAGACATGGCTTAAAGCCATGTAGAACATACTGGCAGTGCAGGGCTACAATGTGTTCCACACATTTAAACCATCTACTGCACAGAAGGAGACAAAGGGTGATGTCTGTATTTAAATCAAAAACATACATACTTCAAGGCTGGTCAAGCAACATGATGCACTTGAGTTTCTCCACATAAAATTCACTATAACAAAATGTTTTAGTGATTGGTGACTCCCTAGTGAGACACACATTTTCCCCACTCACAGAACCAGACAAAGACAGGGAGACTATGACCTGTCTTTCAGGTGCCAGGATCTCAGACATCTCAAGGGTCCTTAATACCATTGCACCAAAGAGATATAACTATAACACAGTAGTTGCACATGTTGGGGTGAATAACCTGGGGAGAAAAACAATGAGAAAACTAGTGAAATGCAGAGAGACATGTCTGAGCTCTCTATCCACATCACACATGCAGCTAGGACCTTATTACTCCTTCTCCGTGAATGATGCCTAGGTACAAAGAAAAAATTATTGGCTTCACAAATTGGCTAAATAATTAGTGTCATTCTGGGGGGGGAGGTCCATTATGTGTCAGGTGCTTGACAGTCCTACTTGCTTTGCAAAGGATAGACAGCACCTTTTGCTGAAAGACTTCCTCATACTGGCCAAAGTCTTTGTCACCTCCATAGTGCATTTTTAGGCAAAGTTCAGTTAATGAAGATTCTAATTTATTAAACATATCAATATCAAAACACAGTCATATTCAGATGGCTCTGCTCAGTGCCAGAAATCTAAACAAATTGTGCAATCTTGAAGCATACTTGAGAAGGAAGATACAGTTCTAGGCAAGGTGTTGTGGTCATAATCCTCAGTAGCCTTCACCTTCCTATGATTCCAGTTAGGGAGAGTGAGGTTTCTGCCTATAATCTGGCAATCCCATTGTGATAGGGTTGTAATAACATGACAGATAAGTCATTGAACTCAATATGGGTGGGCTGGAGCTAACTGACCCTGAGTGTGGTAATGCTAGATGTCAAGCAGCTCCACGCAGTTGCGGCATAACAAAACTCTGTGGTGCACAAAGACAGTATATGTGATGTTGCCAAGTTGGTCTTCACCATGTTTCCACTTCCCCTTCATAACCCACTAATGGTCACATCAATCTCAGTCCCTGGGGCTAGTTCCAGTGGACATTAAGTTAGAAGCAACTGAAGCAGCACCAAACAGCTGATGGTCAACTGAAAGTACAAGAAGGAGAAAAAAGAACTTTCTTAGGTGTGTATGACATAAATTTCCCATAATGAAATCATTTTGCCTTGTACTGTTACTACTGTCTGGCTTCCAGATTTTCCAAAATTCTTTCCTTCAACCATACTCCCATGATTTTCCCTATAAAAGGTGGCAAGACAATGGTTTCTACCTTCTGCCCTACTCCCAGTTTTGTGAAGCAGAATCATAGCTGCCCACTTACAGGCTTCAAGAACCTTATTTTTCTCCTGTGATTTCCTGAAAAGGTTAGGAGGTAGCACTATTACTTCTATTCTCAGTTCTTTATGTGCCATGGTCATTTAGAGATGTGCTTTGTGAATCTCCATTCTACCATGATCCAAACCAACTAGCAATTAAACTGAAGCAGAAAACAGGCCCAAACCTCATCTGCATCATTATGATAGCTATCACTTCCCTCCAGCAAGCCATTATACGTGTCATTTTAAAGTAAATAAAATCTAGCAAGGGCACCATATTTCTAGATGATTTCAGTATAAATCTCTTCAAGTCATCCAGTTGGGGAATTATTTACTTCTTTACTTCTGTGGCCTTATATGAGTACTTAAAGAATACAGAAGCCAAACTTTCTAAATAGGTAATCAACCCCCCCAAAACATTTTGATAATAACAGACAATCCAAACACAAATTCTAATGTTTTCATATTTCCACCTTCCACCAGTAACCATTTCTCAATTGCAAAATGCCTAAAATACCCTACTAAAAGGCTACCCTCACCAATTCTCTTCAGACCTAAATCACAAATAAATAAATAAAAAGAAAAGCCTTTCATACTGTGCTCTCTCACACAAGCTAGAATCCCCTCCTAACTTCTCAGGGCACAACCAGTTTTGCATTTTTCAAGACAAGTGCAATGGCTTACAAAGAACTTAAAGTCATTTACAAACTGAGTGATGAAGTCTGGAGTGAGCAAAAAGGTTCCTCACCATCAGATCACAGAGAAAGATTTAAACTACTAAAGAGTTTAGTAAACAAACAAACAAAAAAAAAAATCCAGGAGAAACAAGGCCATATTCACAGTCCACCCACAATGAACTCCAAACCAACCAACCCACCCAAAAAATTATGGAATTTATTCAACAAAATAATAGTCAGGAACCCACAAAAAGACTCCTCTGAAAAAAGAATATATTCCACCAGCGCCATGCTTAATACAGAAGTTCCCAGTGACTGACACCTTCTATTTTAAATCCATAAAAATGAAATGCATTGCATTTATCTTAGGCAATGACCCTTATCATTAATTTATTGTTTTATATTAAGACTATATCCTACAGTGCCTTAAATAAATCTTCAGTCTCTGCCTCAATGAAGGAATTATGCCTTCTCAATGGCAATAGCTACAAACAAGCCTTGATCCAAAATGCTCAAACCCCCCCCCTCTACCAATGCCTTCAGGCTAATCTTAGCACTACCCATATTTGGAAAAAATATTTAAAAAAAATGATCAATTTTTAGAATATATTCAGCATTCACATCAGCAGCACAGCTTCTGGTCAGGAGGGGGATAGCACAGGCATTGCACTTTAGACCCTCTCTGATGACAGGTTCATAGGTTCATAGGTAGGTACTAGGCTATCTGCCCGAGGGCATTTATAAGCCTAGCCAGAGTGTGTCAGCTTTCACCGCCCCATTGATTAATTAACTGAGCCTCTGTCAAGAAGAGCCACTGAAGTGATCCCAGAGGTGTATTTTCTGTTACTTATCCACTCGTCAAGGTTTCTCTTGAAGGGTGTTAGTGAGGTGCTCTTCTTAATGTAGTTAGGAATTTTGTTCCAAAGCATGGGGAGTCTCTGTGGCAGAAATCTATCCCTCCAGCATGTTCTATTTATTGTTGTGGTGAGGTTTAGCTCACTAGAGCGAGTGGCTCACAGTGACTTGGATTTCTTTAGGTGGAGCATGTCCATCAATTCTGAGTTGGACATGGCTTTGTAAGTCAGGCAGAGATCACCTCTGAGTAAGCGATATGCCACTGAGTACAGCTGGAGTTTTTCCAGTCGGGCTGCATAGGGCATATGTTTGAGGCCAGTAATCCTCTTGGTGAGGTACTTTTGTGGTCTTTCCAGCTGTTGGAAGTGCCTTGTGAGGTACATCCCAAATGGGGCATTGTACTCTATGATGGGTCTGATGAGTGATGAGTAGAGGGGCACTATAACCTCTTTATTTTTAGATGTGAACCCTTCAGTAATTAGATGGGCTACATAGAAGGATTTCCTAACTACTTTGGCAATATGATTGTCAAATGAGAGATTACTATCTACCTGGCTGCCCAGATCTCTTATTACCTCTTCTGTATTAAGGGGGCTGACACTTATGTGGTAATTCATGGGTGTTTTGTTTTTCCCAAATGGGATGACTATGCATTTTTTGACATTTAGCTTGAGGCCATGACTATGACACCAGGTGTCTGTCTCAGTAAGGCCCTTTTGGAGAATGTCTGTGTCAGCCGGAGAGTCAATTATGGCTCCCAGTTTGCAGTCATCGGCGAACTTGGTTAGCCATAGTCCTCCTGTGTTTGCCTGTACTTCTGAGAAGTATATGCCGAACAGTAGAGGTCCCAGGGCTGAGCCTTGTGGGACACCACTTGTGACTGGTTTAGAGTTGGACCTGGAGCCTGCTATTCTTACTGTGTGTGTTTTGTCTGTAAGTCAGTTGGCAACCCATCTCGTGACGTAGGAGTTTATGTTCAGGCTGGTGAGTTTTTCTATAATTCCCAAGTGGGGAATGGTGTCAAAAGCCTTGGTGAGGTCAAGGCAGGCTGTGTGAACCACCTTCCCCTCATCTATGGCCTTGGTGACTGTCTCAAAGAAGTCAACCAGGTTTAGTAGGCATGATCTGCCCTTAACAAAGCCAAATTGGGTCGGGTCAAGTGTTTGGAGGTTCCCAATGCCTTTGTTAATGAGTTCCATGATGATGCACTCCATAGCTTTAGAGACCAGGCTAGTCAGGCTTATGGGGCAATAGTTACCAGGGTCAGTTGTGGCCCCTCTTTTGTGGAGCAGAATAGCCGTTGCTGTGCACCATTCTATGGGCACGTAGCCTGTGGAGAGGCTGAGGTTGAACAGTGTGTTTAGGAATATTGCAAAATATGAATAGGGACATTCTCACAAGATCCTCTTCACTGACGTCTACTGAAAACATTTTCTCTGGCTGATCATACTCCTGCTAAAGTCCCTGCTAAGAGCTGAGCTAGTCCTATGCATTAGAATGAGTCATATCCTTCCTGCATAACAGGCACTTCAGAGTTCATTTAGGTTTGATTTCATTCTCTATTTCTCTTTCACACAAGGTGTCCTACAAGGATCAGTATTGTCTCCCATATTTACTCTTGTTTTACAGAAGTGAAGCTTGGGAGGAGCTAAAGAAAAGGTAAATAAATGCAGTTACCTGTGCAGAACTTAATGAAACTCTCGACTTTCACTTTCATACCCAAATGGCTAAAGCTAAATTGAATACATTACACTTCTGGGCTAAAAAATATCACACTTCCTTTCATCTGCAGAAGGTAAAGTAGTTCCTTACACAATTAGAGTACAGTGTCTTTATACTCTGAGCTACATCAGAAAATAATCTTGCATCCTGTAACACAGCATGGTCATTCTACTGGTAGGATAAATGAGAAGGACAGAAAATAAGCACAAAAAGGGATTTTAGTAGAGGTGACGCTATCAAGGGAAGTAGGTGTAATATCTACTGGAGAGGAAAAAACTATTATGTGATGGAATGAGTAGAGGCAACGCTATCAAGGGAAGCAGGTGTAATACCTACTGGAGAGGATAAAACTATTATGTGATGGAATGAGTAGAGGCAACGCTATCAAGGGAAGCAGGTGTAATACCTACTGGAGAGGATAAAACTATTATGTGATGGAATGAGTAGAGGCAACGCTATCAAGGGAAGCAGGTGTAATACCTACTGGAGAGGATAAAACTATTATGTGACGGAATGAGTAGAGGCAACCCTATCAAGGGAAGCAGGTATAATACCTACTGGAGAGGATAAAACTATTATGTGACGGAATGAGTAGAGGCAACGCTATCAAGGGAAACAGGTGTAATACCTACTGGAGAGGATAAAACTATTATGTGACGGAATGAGTAGAGGCAACGCTATCAAGGGAAGCAGGTGTAATACCTACTGGAGAGGATCAAACTATTATGTGACAGAATGAGTAGAGGCAACTCTATCAAGGGAAGCAGGTGTAATATCTACTGGAGAGGATAAAACTATTATGTGACAGAATGAGCAGCTAGCAAAGAAATAGGTACTGCTCTCTTTAACAAAAGGTACCTGCAGGCAAGGTAAATGTTTTCACTTGTACACCTGCATCTTTCTAACATCATGTCAGAAACAACATAGCAGAAGTGATTGGATTGAAAATCCAGAGGAGTCTAGAATACACATGTGAAAGGAGAGATGAACAGAGAGTCTGGAGCATTTGACTGGAAGACAGGAGTCTATTTGGAAAACTGTGAATGCCAGTGTTAAGTCTTTGATATGTCTAACCTGAAGTCTGTTAATAAAACATTATAGTGCATGAAGTTGGAGCCATAGTTCGTGCATCTAGTGCCCGGTGTCATTCCCAGAACTAACACCTCTAAACGCTCATCTGAGGATGAAAACAAAAAAAATAAAAATGGTAAAAAGAAACTAAGAAACTGTATTTCTACTTTTGAAAATTGTAGCAAACTGCTTGCTGTAACTTCTACCAAACAATACACACTAAAACAAGTACTGAAACAAGACCTTAAATATCAGAATTCATTTCTGTACCAACATTCAGAAATGCCAGTATGAAAATATATGCTGGCACTGGACTACCAACCAATCATTATTTGCCGATTGCAGCCTCTAACACCTCGTACCTGGGGCAACTGCCCCCTTCACCCCACTGTAGCTACTTTTCTGCTTGGAGTGCTGTGACTATGCTCTGAAACTGGTGAAAAGACAGGCTTGTTAAGCACCTTTCTAATATCAGAGTGGTGCTTAACATTTGTTAATCACCATCTTAGCACCGCTAGGCACTAGTTTCATGCTTACCTGTGTTCAGTAGTCACAGGAGAAGCAGCTTAATACACTTTGTTCAGATTTTAAGTCTGAACAAAGTTCACCAGCGTTCTGATGCTCTCATTGCATGTGTGTTCTTTGCATACCTCTCAAATGTCCTGATTTTGCAGAATGATCCAATTTTGTCTCATATTTTTGTCAGTAATTTTTTTTTATTTTTCTAGTACATTAATGAGTGTTACATTTAATCAATAATGCCAGACATTAGAGTTTTATACCTCTTATTGTTCAGAAAATGCATGTTGTTGCAAAGCAATATTTAAAAAAAACACCCCTGATTTTGATTCTTTGTCCCTCCATCATTTCCGCGTTTTTCAGAAGTCTTAACCAAAGAAGTTGAGAGGTGTGCTGCTCTATCTTTGACAGTGCTAAGAGTAAAACACTTTATGATCAACACATTCGCTTTTATTTTCTGTAAATGGTAGTACATGCGGCAAATGAACCCCATGAACTACAAAGAAGTATGATTGTGTCTCTAATCATAACCTGTTATTATGTGTTGCCTACACAGTTGCCAAGATTCACATCTCGAGCTTCACTCTCAGTGTGGATTTCTTGGTATCCGTGTCTCCAACACATAGTAAGCTGGTTATGATCAGTAACCCAATCATACTTTTTCTATATTCCTCACAAGTAAATGTCCTGGTGACAGAGACTTTGATTTGTCTAACCAAAGGACTTCTGGTAATGACTATTGCAGGGATTCATTACGATTCCCAGTGCAGGCAGTACCACCCACTGTAAAAAGGCCTGTTACCACAATGCAGTATTTTGCAATTCATAGACGTATTGTCTCCTTTTCCCCTGCCCAGCTAATTCACTGATGACTGCAGTCAGTCCTTAATGCCAGACATTAGTGTTTCACACTTCATATCCTTCAGTAAACACACGGTTAGGGCAAAAGCTGCTTATGAGGTTGAAAGGTATGTCTATCATTTTCTTCTCCTCTCCCTCATAAATCATGATACCCGAGATCATCTATATAGTAAAATAACACCAGCTGCACTAATTTATCAAACTCGGTAGAATAATGCAGAGGTCTCTTGTGTCAAGGTTCAAATCCCTTTTCCTTCCTAAGCATTTTCTTTTTACATTTATTTATTTTAATATTCTCTCCCTGGTGTTTAGTGATGGCACAAAGGGCTAATATCCTCTGTGGGAGGGTACAGGATTAGTCCACTTAGTGCCCTTTAAGGCACACTACCTTTCCTTAGTGTCTAGTGGTTCTCAGTGTTTTTTTAACATATGTGCACTTAAGACATGCCATATTGAGTATCCCTTGCGTCTAGTGTCTTCCCCCAATTCCTGTTCTATTTATATACTACTCAGGAATAAAAAATAAGTTATTCCCAGTGTCTAGTGTACCCCTCCCCAATCTTTGTACCGTGAAATTGCAATTAAGGCACAGGAAATAATAGATATTCCAGGTGTCTATTGGTTCCCCAAGTCCAATGCTGCAAGCTATGCTCATTAGTCTAGAGGTGTGTGGAGGTATGGCAGCCACCCCCCACAAACACACATAACCCCTCACTACCCCCTACTCATCTATCAGGTAGAGACATACACACACTCATATATACACTAATACATGCAGTCCTTTTCATATCATCATGCACATACATCCTAGCTCCTGTTCAGCAGACCACTGTTTCTCATCTTTCCTCATAAAACATAACAGTCCCTCCCTACTAAAATAAAGTACATTGGGTATTTCATCAGATCTGTCTAGAACTAAATATAAATCTCTCTCTCTCTCTCTCAACTCAAAATCCACTTATTCAGTCAGGCCACATTTGATGCTACCAAAATATTAATTTGACTTAGTGAGACTTCATAACTTCATTAAACCCCATTTCAATATACGAGAACTAATGGAACATACATCTCCCTCCTTCACACGCTCATTCTCTCACAATATTCCTCCCTTCCGATATTCTACCCTCCTTTTGACAATCAAACCCTTCCATCAACTTCAGGGTCCATTGTTCTTGTCCTCTGTTGATAAGTTTCTTCATCTTTTGGTTCTTTGCATAAATAACAATATTGTAAATGATGTAAGTAATACATCAATAGAAGTAACTGTATATCTTTGTAAACATTAATTAATTTAATCTGTTATCAACATCTATAGTACTTCCTGCTTCATATTTTCCAACTCAAAACATCTTTAGGTAACAAATGCATTCCATTGTTGATATTAACTCTTGAGGTGAATCTGAAAAGACCCTCTTGCATCAATATTCTACCCTAGTTAATAAATAAATAAATACATACATACATACATACATGCATACTTACATGCATATGAACATATATGCATACAAACGCAAGAAAAAATAATCCCTGTTTCTAGAGAAGGGGAACTGTTGCACCATAGATCAAGCATAAATGATTTACGAGCAGATTATCACAAGTGTGTTTATTTCTGTTATCAGCCAATTATTTAACAGGTTTAGATACTCCAGTACTATCAGTGTACTTGCCATTGTTGTCAAGAATTTAATGTGGGGACCATTTATTGCCAAAAACACAATCCATTGTACCGATTTTATTATTCTTTGGCACCATATTCATTATAACAGCAGAGTGCTGAAGAACGGCTATTATGCCCTTCTCACCTCTCATACCCTTTAAATGGTGGTGGTGGCAAAGCAATATTATGCAAGGACAATCTCAAACTTGAAAGACATGATAACAATCCCACTGACCTAGCTAACGTAGAAATACTCATCTCCTGCCTTCAAATTAACTCAAATAAACACATCATTATAATAGCCATTTATATCCCACCAGGCAACAAACCAGCTATTATCGAGGACTTCCTTTGTTGGTGCGCATGGACTTTCAGTCAGGAAACTATAATAATGGGGGATTTTAATGGATCTACTTCTAATATTCGAAAGGCCATATCATCAATCATTAAAACAAAATACCCGAATGAGGAAATTTTCCCAGGGCAAGTAAACACATGCCCAAACTCCAACAAAACACAATACAGAATAAATAAAACCCCCCAGTGTGGGGGGCTTCCCCACACACCCTCCCTAAATATATAAACCAACTCCAGGATTGCACTACAGTGTAGAAAAGGTTATGTTGGGTAAGTATTGACTTGCTCTGGGAAAAATTCAAGATTCGGATATTTTGCTTTCTCCATTTTCGTCTAGTGAACATAGAATTCAATGATATTGCCATTCAAATATTAGAAGGGGATCCATTTCAACATAGACTGGGCTACATTTTCCTCTTGTAATCCCTCAAACTTTATAATTCTCCATGGTTTCAGTCAGCTAATACAAACTAATACAAACTCCTACTAGATGTGACAAGCACAAGGAAAAACAATCAATCCTAGACTGGACCCCTTACAAACTCCCTCTTTTACCAGGCAGCCTAAGTGATCACCTGCCCACCTACCTACTATAACACTGCACATGCTCTCCAAAACCACCCTCTACAAACATATCGGCAGCAAAACAAACTTCTCCCCTGAGCCCTCAAAATTCTCTTACATCAATGTGACTGGTCTCGACTAAACATCTCCACCTCAACCTTGCAGTTCAGTATTTCAATGAAAAAATTTTTCTCTATCCAAAACAATCTAGTACCCCTTAGGAAGATTTATGTAAAATGTAAACCCATACCATGGTTCACTATTAAAACAAAAATGATCCTAAAACAGAGAGACAGAGCATGGCACCTATACAAGGGGACCAAATAACAAACGACCCTTCATACCTACCAACAATTAAAATCAAGCCGAAAAATCAAATAAAACATGATAAAAAAAAATACTCTACAGCAATTCAAGAAAAGCAACAAAATAACCCCCAGAAATTCTGGAGAGCCATCAACCAATTGCTGAAACCCGGCCATTCCACTACCCCAGCTCCGTCAACAACTAACTCCACTGATAGTATAGCCTCACAATTTAACACACACCTTATTAACTCAATTCTCTCCCTTATTAACAATGACACCAAAACCTCTTCATCTATCCTCACAGATGTGGAAACTAACCTCCATTCCTTTACTATAAATCAGATACAAACTTGTGCAATAAAAAAAAAACACTTAGCCAAACTTAAACCTTCTTCCCTCACCACTGGCCAACTCCAAAATGAATTTCTTAAACTACCTGCAGACATCATCTCTTATCACATATCAATCCTAATCAACCAGACTATAAAAGAAAAATACCATCCCCAAACTCTGGAAAGTCCTCTGGAAGTGTAGCACCTCCACTGAATTCACTAATTACAGGCCATTCGCTATTCTCTCACAACCAACAAAAATACTGGAAAATGCGTACATTCACAACTATTTGACTATCTCCTTAAAAAACAACCTTTTGTCCACATCCCAACATGGTTTTTGGCCAAAAGATAGTACAACAACTCTAGTTTGCTTTACTAGCTCAGTCAATCAGCATAAAAACAATGGCCTACTTGACATGTCAAAGGACTTTAATACAGTTTCACACCAAAAAATTATCAGTGAGCTAACTTCCTTAAACCTTTCCCAATCTGCCCTTTCCTGTTTTGCTAGCTAGCTAACTGACTGTCAACAGGTAGTTAAGTGGCAAAACAAATTTTCAACTATATTACCTGTATCCGCGGGTGTACCTCAGGGTTCAATCCTTGGTCCATTCCTTTTCTCCATTTTTACAAACAAACTCTGTTCAGCCACTCAGCATGCAACCATAATCCAATATGCTGACAAGTCATCCCTCATATGCTCAGTTCCCTCATTTCCTGAACTCCTGCAAAAAAAAAAAAAAAACAGCAATCCTTCCTAGATATTAAACAATTCCCTTCAGACTGTCAACTTATTCTCAACCCTAACAAAACAAAGCTTATGCTCTTCTCCAGTAGCAAAAAAAAAAGACAGACCAGTGCCCCCCTTTTACTATCTATTTTTCAAATGATACTTTAATTGAAGTAAATCACACTAAGCTCCTTTAGGTCACAGTAGACAACGACCTTAAATTTGATAAACACCTTACACTTGTAATCAGAAAGGTCCCCTTTAAGTTAGAATGACTATATAGAATTAAGCCCTTCCTAACTGTCACCACCAGACACTCCGTCCTTAGAACACACTTATTTTCCACCCTCTTCTATGCCTCACCAGTATTTACAAACCTAAAAAAGTCTTGCTTAAATAAATTGGAGTCCTGCTATAACAAAATAGGCTGATTTGCTGTTAACCTCCCATCCAGGTCACATCACTGCTCAGCACTACACCAGCTTAAATGGTTGGGACTTCCCAATCTACTGACCTTTCACCAGCTTGCCCTAGCACACTCTACCTTGCACTGCCCAGACAACTGCCCAGCTCTTAGCAACCTAGTTCAACCCCACACCAACTGTAGACCACTAAGATCCTCCCAGAAACTCTTACTGAAAGTAACTAAAGTCAATAATAGCCATGGTGGCTCCCTATACTCCAAAAAATAGCTAAATCGGAATACCATGCCTCAGAATATACTCAACACAACCAACTCACCCAAATTCAAAATACTGTTTAAACAACATCTGGCTAAGCCAGGCTAAACTCTCTCCTTCTCTCCGTTTCTCTCCCTTTCTATCTCTTTAAAAGGCTTCCTTGCTGCTACAATACCTCCATATTTTCCTTTTTCATATCTCTACTTATACTAGCTGGCATCTATATGTACAGCTTTTTTTTCCGCCTCTGTAAAACTGCCTCTGTTAATGTCATATTATGACTCCTTTACCATGGAACAAACAATGTACCATTTCTGTATCACTGTTATTCCTGTATGTAACTAACTTCAAAAATATGCTGCTGAATCTTTACAACTCTTGACACCGGTTATTTTTTTTTTCTTTTTTATTTATCACTGTAACAATTGCTAATTTTTTCTTTTTTATTTCATAATTCTGTGCAGCTTTTCTGCCTGGGCATCTGCTAAAACTGGGCCATCAACCCTTGTACATCAACCTCCAGACTGGTAGCCCAGCATAACACATCTGAGATACTTCAGGTGCAACTAACATTGGGTAAGACAGTGATTCAGGTCGTAGCCTGCTACAGGTCCCCAACCATGTCCCAAGATTCACACTCCACATTCCTAAGCACCCTGCAGAATATTAGGGTTCAACCAAACACTCTCATACTGGGTGAATTCAACTACCCCTCCATTAACTGGGAAAACTATTCATGTACCAATACACTTGCCCAACGCTTTCTGTAATTCATTAATTCCAATGCCCTGGACCAGCTCATTCTTACCCCCACTAGAGGTAGCAACATCCTTGACCTGGTCATTACTAACATGGGCGACTCTACACCAATAGTCAACTCCTCCCTGGTTAGATCCGATCACAAGCTAAACACCTTGGAAATCCACATCCCTCCCACCCCTCCAACAAAGGTAACCATGAAAAACTTCGCCAAAGCTAACTTTGAGCTCCAAAAAACATAGATGGCTAACTTCATGGCACCCATGCAAATGAAGAATAGTTGCATGACTGCCAAATCATACACCAATGCACTGTACTAACATGTACACAAATGCATGGATCTTGCCATACCCAATAGAATTAAGACACTCTCCTCAAAAAAAGGGAAGCCAGTCTGGTGGTCTCCTGCCATAAATAAATTCTACAACAGAAGGAGAAAACTGATGTGGAATAAGGTGAAGTCCCATGACTGGAAAAACTCCCTTTTCAGCCTCAACAAAAGGTTGAGATCCCTCATCAAATTATCTAAAGCTAGCTATGAAAACAGAATTGCAGCAGATAGTAAGGACAACCACAAGGCCTTCTATAGTTATGTAAAGAATCTCCATGGCAATACCCAGATTTGCTTTGAGCTACTGCACAATGGTACCTCCTATACCGAGCCAACAGATATTGCAAATATACTAGCGGACAGATTCAGTGCTAACTTTAACCCTCTTCCCCCCAAAGGGTTAATCACAATACCAGTAGATTGCCAGACACCCAGTATTACTGCTGCACTGGTTAAAACAGCACTGTCCAAGGCCAAGAATACAGATTCTATGGGACCTGACAGTATCCCTGGCTGTGTTCTACATGAACTACAGAGTGAACTGGCTTTGTCTCTACCAAATGGCGCACCGCTACAGTCATCCCTCTTCACAAAGGAGGAATGACTACAGGCCCTGGGAACTATTGCCCCATTAGCCTGACAAGTCTGATATGCAAAGCTATGGAATGCATCATCATGGACCTAATAAACAAGGATATAGGGAATCTCCAAACTCTGGATCCTACACAGTTTGGTTTTGTGAAGGGTAGATCATGCCTGCTCAACTTGGTTGACTTCTTTGAGTCAGTCACCATAGCTGTGGATGAAGGTAAGGTGGTTCATACAGCCTACCTTGATCTGCCCAAGGCCTGTGATACAATTCCCCACTCAGGAATCATAGAAAAACTTACTAAGCTAGGCATCAAACCCTATATCACTAGGTGGATTGCAAACTGGCTCACAGACAGAACCCAAAGTGTGAAAGTAGCTGACTCCAAGTCAGACTGCCAACCAGTCACGAGTGGAGTCCGACAGGGTTCGGTCCTGGGTCCTCTCCTGTTTAGTATCTACTTCTCTGAAGTGCAGGCCAACACAATGGGACTCTGGTTGACAAAGTTCACAGATGATTGCAAGTTGGGAGCTATTATTAACTCCCCAAGTGATGTTGACATCCTACAGAAAGGCCTCACTGAGACCAATGACTGGTGTCAGAACCATGGCCTTAAGCTCAATGCCAAAAAATGTGTCTTCATCTCCTTTGGGAAAAACCCGGTTCCCTTGAATTACCACATTGATGGTAGTCCACTGAACACAGTAGGCATTATAAGAGATCTCGGGAACACAGGTTGACAGCAACCTCTCTTTTGACCACCACGTTGCCACTGTGGTCAGAAAGTCCTTCTATGTGGCACATCTCATTACAAAGGGTTTTGCATCCAGGAAGAATGAGGTCATTGTCTCCCTCTACTCTTCCATCATTAGGCCAATCATTGAGTGCAATGCCCCATTTGGCATGTACCTCACTAGACACCTGCAACAACTGGAGAGGCCATAAAAGTACCTCACAAAGAGGATCCTAGGCCTTAAACACTTGTCCTGTATGGACAGACTCAAAAAAGTCCAACTATTCTCTGTCTCATATTGCCTACTTAGAGGCGATCTCTGCTTGACTTACAAAGCCATGTCTGACCCAGCTCTGTTAGAAATGCTACATCTAGAGAAATCCCAATTGCTCCACACCACACGCTCCAGAGACCTCAGCCTCAATACCACAATCAACAGAACATGCTGGAGGGACAGATTCATAACCCATACACTGCCCATGCTATGGAATAGACTTCCCATACATGTCAAGCAGAGCACCTCACTGGCCCTCTTCAAGAGAAATCTTGATGAGTGGATGGGAAATAGAAAATTCATGCCGGGGATCACTGCAGTGGCTCTAATCAACAGAGGCACTGGGAACTAAGGTTGGGTGGCACATTGCCAGGGTAATCCTATGGGCTAGGCTTGTAAAGGCTCCAGGGCCATTAGCGTAGTACACACCTATGAACCTATGGTAAACAAATGTAAAATAAATAAATAAATGAATAACTAGGTTTTTCTGCATAGCTGCCTAGCTTGAGCATTTTCTGGCTTGTTAAACTTGATTTCTGTATTAGTAGCTGTATTTAGAGCACAACCAAAAGCTGTTTGCTGAATTTCCTGTTTGCACTTAATTTTAAATTGTTTTTTTCTTAAAACTTGCATATTTTCTGTCCTTGACCTAGCACTCTTGTGTGGGGTCATTTACTGCACTGTTATAACTTGATAATACTTGTGAACCTCTGCTATCTCTGTAAAAAACAAAAACAAAAAAAAAAATCTTGCTTTTTTCCCATTTTTCTGAGAGTTAAAAAAGTTCAGTTACAGGCTTGCTGTTCCTGAACTGTTTGAAAGTTTCTGTGAGGCCATTTTTGCTTGGGCTGAAGGAGGGTCTCTCTGTTCATCAGTGGCAGTGACTAACACTGAGCAGCTTCCCTGCCCCCCCGTAGAGGTGGTTACTGACTTGAAACTGTAGTTTTATTTTCCCTTTTGGGTCTATTCCTGCTTCTTTCCAGCCCCTGCCATCAAGCACGCTTTAACGTGCTTTAGCGCGATTTAGCGCGGAGTTGCCACTAGAGCAGCATTGGGCAGCGCCGGTTAAACAAGGTTAAACTCTTTCTGGCTCCAGAAAGTCTGTTCTTCAATTTTTCCCTTAGAACTGCTCTGTTAGGAACCTAAACAGTTTACACCTACACTAAAAAGTGCAGCACTTGTTCCAAATAGCTTTTTCTTCTCAAAATCTCAGCACTTGTCTTATAAGCATATCCCTTGTCTTATAAGCATTCTCTTTGCAGGTCAAGCACTCCTATATTATACAAATCTCTCACTAGCAAAACCCCCAGGAGTGCCCACTTCCTGCTAAGCCCACTACTTTTCTGTCTCATACCAACTCATAATTCTTTCTAGCATGTCGAAGGGTCAGATGCTGGCGTCCTCTCCTGCCCATTTGGTGAATCTGGGAATTCTGAGACAATGTTACAATTGCCTCATGTACACGGACAACCATCTCCTCCTCCCATGTAACACTAACACTTGTGAGAGATGCAGCTATTTAGCCAGACTGGAGGCTGAGCTCTCTCAACTCAGGACTGGCAAGACCAGGCAGGAGGAGAAGGCAACTACACACACCACAATACCAGTCTCACATAACTCAACCACACCACTGAATCAAACACATAAACACACTAAGACATACTCGGAGGCTCTGAGTAAAAATTTACCTAAACAGCAGAGGCCTCCAAAGCAGACACCCAAGCAACTGCAAACTCAATACACCACACAAACAACACATAAACAACAAAATCAGTGTGCAAAGCAGTCACTGCCCTTAAGGCCAAATACAACACCAAACATACTTGTCATAGGTGACTCCATAGTCAGACACACTGACGTCCCGCTCACCAGACTGAGTAAGGAGAAGGTCACAGTAAGCTGCCTGTCGGGCGCTAGAATCCGCCACATAACACAAGCACTCAGGTCTCTCAACAGCAGGTACAAGTGCGACTCAGTCATTGTCCACGCTGGTGTCAACGACCTGAGACGTACCTCCTTGGACTACATGAAAAAAGACATTGAGGAGCTCTCTGATTATGTAGCCCAGGTAGGTATGACCCTGACCTTGAGCAGTATCCTACCTTCACCTAGAATGATGCCACAATACAGTGATAAGATGATCAGCTTTAATAATTGGCTTAAATTCTGGTGTCATTCAAAGGGGATCAATGTCTGTCTGCCTGGGATGACATGCTGGACAAGCCACGCTGCTTGAGGGACGGCTTGCACCTGTCACCCCTAGGCTTCCGGATATTGGCAAAGGCTCTTGCCACCCCATAGTGCCTTTTTAGGCAAGGCTCAAATTCTAAACCTACCACCCTAGAACACAAAAAGTAAAAACTAAGGGTAATGCTGCTCAATGCCAGAAGTCTCAATCTCAAGATGCACACTCGAGGCCCTTCTCAGTATGGAGAACATCGATGTCTGTGCTGTGACAGAAACCTGGTTCAAGTCTCCTGAGAGCACCCCAGCACTAGCAGGTTTCACCTCATATCATGCGTTCGGCCCCAAAATCCGGACAACACCAAGAAAGGAGGGTGTCCATATTCATAAAGGACACCCACACCTCAAGGTTGGTGGCAACGCGATGCATCGGAGACCATCCAGGTGCAATTAACCATAGGCAAGACTGCTCTGCAATTTGTAGCATGTTACAGGCCACCCTCTCAAACTCAGGAACCTCACATGGCCTTCCTGAAAACAATGGAGGGATAAATGTATCTCCAAACACCATCATACTAGGTGACTTCAACTACCCTAATATAGACTGGGAACACTACTCAAGCCCAAACACTCTAGCCCAAAGGTTCCTGGTGTTCATAAACTCAAATGCCATGGAACAACTAGTCACCATCCCACAAGAGGAGAAAACATACTTGATCTCATCATCACGAACATGGGATCACAATGTTCAACACCGAAGTATACCCCTCACTGGTGAGATCAGATCATAAACTAATCTCGCTGGAGGTCCTCATCCCGCCCCACCTGAAACAAAAAGACCACAGTGAAAAACTTCTCAAAAGCCGACTTCACACTTCTAAAAACTAGTGTGGTCTCCTTTAAGGCCCCTGAGCCAGTGGTAAACATTACTCAAACCGCTGAATCACTTACAAATGCCTTCTACCAGCACCTACAGGACTGCATGGATCAGGCAATCCCAAACAAAACTAAGACTCTTTGTACCAAAGGCAAGCGTCCAGTCTGGTGGACCCCAGCCATAAACAAGCTCTACAACAAAAGGAGGAAGCTACTACAAGATAGAGCAAAATCCTTGAAAGGTAAGACACCCTTGATCATTATAAGTAAAAACTAAGAGCTCTCATAAAATCATCCAAGGCAAATTTTGAGAGAAAAATCGCCAAGGATTCAAAAGACAATCATAAGGCCTTCTTTAGCTATGTTAGAAACCTAGGAGGAAACTCCCAGATATGCTCAGAATTAGTTCAAAATGATGTGAAGATTACTGAACCTACACACATTGCCAACATACTGGCTGACAGGTTCAGTGCAAACTTCTCCCCCTCCCCAAAGGAGAGATATCTATACCAGAGGATTGTAGCCCCCAAACATCTCCAACGCCCAGGTGAGAACTGCTCTCTCCAAAGCAAAAACACAGCATCCATGGGACGGATGGTGTCCCCGGCTGTGTGCTCCATGAACTCAATGAGGAATTAAACCCACAGTTAGGACAGCTGTTTAATCTTAGCCTCACCTCAGGATACGTACCCAAGGAGTGGCGCGGCGACTGTGGTCCCACTTCACAAGGCGGTGCCTCCACCGACCCTGGAAATTACCGTCCCATTAGCTTGACAAGCCTTATCTGCAAAGCCATGGAGAGGATCATAATGGAACTCATAAATAAAGACATAGGGAACTTGCAGACTTTGGATCCAACCCAGTTTGGCTTTGTCAAAGGCAGATCATGCCTTTTAAACTTGGTTGACTTTTTCGAGACAGTCACCAAGGCCATTGATGAGGGAAAGGCAGTCCATACAGCCTACCTTGACCTGGCAAAGGCCTTCGACACAATACCCCACTCAGGTATCAGCAAAACTCATCAGCTTGAATGTAAACCCATACATCACAAGATGGGTTGCAAACTGGCTAAGTGACAGAACCCACAGGGTCAGAGTTGCTGGAGCCATGTCAGACTCAAAGCCTGTCACAAGTGGTGTCCCACAGGGCTCAGTCCTGGGTCCACTCTTGTTCGGCATCTACTTTTCTGAAGTACAAGCAAACACAGGAGGGTTATGGCTGACAAAGTTTGCAGATGACTGCAAACTGGGCGCCATAGTCGAAAACACATCTGACACAGATATCCTTCAGAAGGGCCTCACAGAAACGGATAACTGGTGCCAGAGCCATGGCCTAAAGTTAAATGCCAAGAAATGCATAGTCATACCCTTCGGGAAAAACAAGGTTACCCCTAGCTACCATATAGGTGGCAATCCACTGAGCACAGAAGAAGTCATCAGGGATCTGGGGACCCAGGTTGACAGTAGCCTTTCGTTTGACACTCATGTTGCTAAAGTAGTTAAGAAAACCTTCTACATTGCCCACCTGATCATGAAGGGATTCACATCTAGATCAAGGAGGTCATCGCCCCCTGTACTCATCACTCATTAGACCTATGATTGAGTACAATGCCCCATTCGGAATGTATCTGACCAGACACCTGCAGCAGCTGGAAAGGCCCCAAAAGTTCCTCACCAAAAGGATAAAGGGTCTCAAAAATATGTCTTATGCTGCCCGACTGAAAGAACTCCAGCTCTATTCAGTCTCATACCGCTTGCTCAGAGGTGACCTCTGCCTGACATATAAGGCCATGTCAAACCCTGATTTGATGAATATGCTTCACCTCAAATCTAGATCCCTCAGAACCACAAGGGCGGGAGACTTAAACCTTGACACGGTTATTAATAGAACATGCTGGAGGGACAGATTCATCACCCAGAGACTCCCTATGCTGTGGAACAAAATCCCGGTACATGTGAGGCAGAGCACCTCGCTGGCCTTGTTCAAGAGGAATCTTGACCAATGGATGGGGGATCGCAGATATACCCCAGGGATTACTTCAGTGTCACTGCTTGACAGAGGCACAGCAAAATAATAGGCATAGTTTTATTCAAACTAAAGGGGTGGCGAAAGCCAAATAACTATGGGCTAGGCTTATAAATGCCCTTGGGCAGATAGCCTAGTATGAACCTATGAACCTATGAACCTATATACCACCATCATTTGTCCCAGGGCATTTCTTTAATTTTCTATCTAATGATTATGAGTTTAAAATAACAGTTTTGCCTAATGTAAACTATCAGCTATGAAGAGTAACAGCTATAGATTAGGTCACAACAAGGTACACACACCATACCAAATATTTGCCAATCCCCTGCTAGTATTCTATGTGCCAGACATTTTTTTTCATTGTAACATTATTTTCCCCTTCATTTGTGCCCCAGTAACCATCAGAAACCAAAAATGTCATGTATTAACAATGATGGACTACTGTTGGGCAGAAGTGCACCTTTTCCATTAATGCTCATTGAATTTAATGAAGGCATCTGTTCATTACATAGATGGTAAATGGTGATGAAAGGCTGAATTCATCTTCCTAGATATTTTCACCTTCTGAAATCCAAAAGAATTTACATCTTCAGTTCAAAAAAATAGGACTGAAATCCAGCACTGGAATTAATAGTTCCTAATTACAACCAACGTACAATCAAAAGCCTCAAACCCAACAGAAAGCATTATTATTATTATGCTAATGTGTGCATGTCTGTTGGCAGGAGAGGGGGAGCAGGTAAGCTGACTAGAAAATGATTCAGCCAGCGCTACATTAAGTTTGACATGTCACTACTCAGACCTTTGCAAAGCCGACTCCCACACAGTAAATGTAACCATTATCTTTAAAGCTGTACAAAAGAATACAATTTGCATGATAATGGGCAGAACTTACTGCTGCCTAAAAAAACAAGAATTCACAGTGGAAGTCTAATGCGTCTGCATTATATGGAAAACTTGGAGAAAGGCAGGCACAAGAATTCTAGTACTAACAACAGTAATGCCCGTATCCTACATCCACCCCAGGTTTCAGACTGTACGTACGCTCTACTTCTGTTCAATGTATTTTGATTTTACTCTTAAAATAGTAGCAGGCATTGCTTTACAGCCTTTCTTATAACTGTCACATTACTCAACATCATAATGGTGGAATATCTTACAGTGTTTACAAAAAAGGTTATGAGAGCTGCATGAAAACTGAGGACAAAAACAGAATCATACTTGACCTGATGTGTGAAAGGGTCCGTCTACAAATGGTGTGTCTCTTCAGTACGTTTTTAGAACCATAGTGTAGGAGTTATAAAGTGCCATACAAAATTAGAAAAATAAAATAACACTCAAGTGAAGGTGCAACCATTACTAAAACATTGACTTTCTGCCATGCAGCATTATATGCCAAGCAAGCCGTTTCTGCTGTCAATAAGTGCTCAGTGTGCATTGGTTAACAAGCAACTGGTACAAACAATGAGTTGGATATGCAGCAGTCACACAAGGACACAAAATGAGACTGTGTGATATGAACTGGCTAGCAAAACAAAAAAACAGCAGCCTGTCAGTAGCTGTGACAAATTCAAAAACTGGAAGTAATGTTCTATATAACAGTACTTCCCTTGTTGACATCAGAGGTCATTACAAGTGTGTTAGTAGCCTGTATATTTCATTCAGACTTCTCCCTGTCCACTCACTATGACCCTTCCACAAACATTACATGTTCAAATTAATGACAACAGCATTTGCCCAATTGCCCAGTGTCAGCTTCTTCACACAGATGCATTGTCGGATACATAATTTGTCTGTGACCTTACCTGAATGAAATAAAACTGCCTTAGTCTTTACACTAGGGGAAACAATGTAGTCATTTATGAAAAAGGACGCCCCACACACACACATATCTACCCACTGTTTGTATCCAACTCTACATGGCATTAGAAGTGCACAAGAGTTCATTATTAGCTCATCTACATCAAGACATTGACAGGCACATGGCTCTCCAGTGCTTCACAACTAAAATAAACAATAAGATCCTGATCTCTAGACCTTAAATGCATCTGGTCTAACATTTAATAAAACCTTTATCAGTACCTCCCACCTCTACCGAAATCCTCACCCCACACTTCAAGACAATGTCTCAGTATCAACTTCCACCTAATCCAAATGCTAGGATTGTACAATCCAGCACAGTCCCATATCTGGAAAAAAACACCTTTCTTTCTTTTTTTCTTCTTTCTTTCTTAACTAAAGGTAACCCATCTCCAGAAACCTATCCCTGCCCTCCCGTCATTTCTAAATTTTCAAACTATAAATAGAACTATAGACAGCTGCTAGAGTTACAGCTCTTGCTGAAATTAACAAATGTTCACTCATTTCTTTGCAGTTCTGAACAAAACTCCAGATTTTTAGCAAGGCATGCACTGGGAGCATATCTCAGGGAAAACATCACTACTCTTTTGCATCTGTGCCTTCAGCCGTAATTTCTCATGGGTAACCATTTGATACTACAAGACTTGTTAGTGCGAGAACCAAAGTAGTGAGACTGAATGAACGAAAATGTGGATTAAGTCTGGAATTGGAATTTCTTAGAGTATTCCCTTTTCTCCTAGGTATGGTGATCTCAGAATTGGTATGTGTAAGTTTGGGGGTGTGCGGGCCTTGCCCCGTGCATTCAGAGTATGGAATTTTGCTGTCCCCTTCAAAAAACAACGTTAAAGGAGAACAGTAATAGTCAGCATTCACTCTTCTGTATTTTTGGACCTTTATTTTTTTTTAAATTCTGAGAAAGGGATCTTTTCTCATAATAGTTTATGGAGTTTTCACAATGACACTTCTAGGATTAACACACTGTGCGTTTTTGGGAAAATGGGTCTTCAGAACTTTACCAGCTCTTAAATATTTGACCTTATATTTCAAAAGATAAAATCATAGATGACTCCCTTTGCCCAGTCCTACAGAAACATCTCATGAATTGTGCCATTACCAGTGAATAACTCTGCCCCAAGCTATACATTTTGGTACCCTCTTATAGTACTCCACAGTAACACCGCTGTACTAGTATTGGCGGCATCCTACAGTAAGGATTATTAAAACTGGTCTTTAAACAGACAGCAAAGTTAGGAGTTTGTATTTCATTTGCTAGCTATTCATTACTGGCAACCATTTTCAGTAGCTTTCTTCAACATTCCAAAATATGCCACCAGTTGGGACCTGTCACAAGAAACAAAGTGTTATAGTTTTACAGCTTTGATAACTATTCATCAAAATGTTACTTATCACTGTAATTTTGCTGTCTTTCACATTCAGCATTAACAAATGCTATTTATCTCTATGGCATTTGTTTAACTATTTCATTTGAATTTATTATAGCAAATACACATTACCGACTCAGATAATGTCAATGTACACACCTCTATTTCCATCTGTGACTTTATCTGAATAATCTTTCATCTACACATTTGATCACATTCATTTGGAACACATATACCACAAATGAGACATATTCCAGCAATGTACTGCTATCCTACGAAGTCTCTCAGGTTACTTCTAGGTCATTTCTTTACCCCCATCACTGTCTCTTTCATAACGTCTACCCCTCATTCTTACTTTATCTCTTAATAATACTGGGTATTATTAATAACTCCATTCTATCTCAGTTAATTCCTTTCATTTCCTCTTTGCCTTGAAACTCTACCCTACTTTGACTCAGAGTTCTTTTTGCAAGCTTTTCTTATTACGTCTCATCCATTTCTGTTTCTTCCTCTCTGGCTTTTTATAATTCCTTGTTGTCTGTATTTACAGCTACATGCAGACAGGAGCATTGCATTTTCCTTTAATTTGTTACTTTTTCTTCTTCCTCTACCCATCCTAACAACAATACTTTTATTCCTTTTTAACCCTCCTCCACACTATTTCTGTCCGTACAATACGAGGTACCTCAAACATCCTTTATCATTCACATTTTGAGAACATATTTATCAAGCTCTTTTGTTCCTCTTCACAGCACCAAAATGTTCTGCTATTATATTATCCTTCTCTTCAGTGCATTGACAACTCCTTTGTAACAGTTCCAGCTGCATGAACTCCATTTTAGACAATTTTGTTCTGCTTTCAAAATCCAAGCAATCTTTGTCTTTCATCCCCCTTCATTCTTATTCAAGTTTCCTTGCTCAGCTTTCAAACAGTTTTCTTGCCACCATTTTCATTTGGGGTTTCTGACAACACCAGCTTCCCTCCCACTTCTTTGGCCCTATCTTCCAACCTCCTTAGAGGCAAGCTTCTTCCTTCTTTCACCCCTTCCTCTCACCGTGGCTCACCTTTCAAAACCTGTTATCACCACTGTTCTTACTTGCGTCACTCTCCATGTTTCTCGGTCTCTCTCTCTCTCTTTCTGTCTTTTCTCCAGAATGTATTCAGTATCTGTCTTCCACTAACTACTTTAATAACCTTAAGTCAGTGATGACCTACAATTTCTAAGTCCTTTTCTCCCCAGTCTTTGCCATTCATCAGTATTAGCAAAAAACTACGGGCACTCATAAAATTGTCTAAGGCCAGCTTCGAGAGAAAAATTGCACAGGACACTAAGGATAATCACAAGGCTTTCTTTAGTTGTGTTAGGAACCTGGGTGGGAATTCCCAAATATGCTCAGAATTAGTCCAGAATGACAAAAAATACTCCAAACCCACAGACATTGCCAACATCCTAGCTGACAGGTTCAGCGCAAACTTCTCCCCCCCCCTCCCCACCAAAAGGGCAAATATCTATCCCAGCAGAGTGCAACCCCCCTGACATCTCAGATGCTCAGGTAAGAGCCGCCCTCTCCAAAGCAAAAAACACAGCATCAATGGGACCAGACGGTGTCCCGGGCTGCGTCCTACATGAACTCCAAGAGGAGCTAAACCCAAACATAAAGCTACTGTTCAATCTCAGCCTTACTACAGGATATGTACCCAAAGAGTGGCGTACAGCAAAAGTGGTCCCTCTCCACAAAGGTGGTGCCTCAACGGATCTTGGAAACTATCGCCCCATAAGCCTGACTAGCTTGGTCTGCAAAGCTATGGAAAGGATCATCATGGACCTCATAAATAAAGATATTGGGGACCTACAGACACTGGATCCTACCCAGTTCAGCTTTGTTAAGGGCAGATCCTGCCTCTTAAACCTGGTTGATTTCTTTGAAACAGTCACCAAGGCCATTGACGAGGGGAAGGTGGTCCACACAGCCTACCTGGACCTCACAAAAACCTTTGATACAATACCCCACTTGGGCATTATAGATAAGCTCACCAGCTTAAATATAAACCCCTTTGTCACTAGATGGGTTGCAAACTGGCTCAAGGATAGAACCCACATGGTTAGAATTGCTGGAGCCATATCAGACTCCAAACCAGTTATATGTGGCATCCCACAAGGCTCAGTCCTGGGACCTCTCTTGTTCGGTATATATTTCTCGGAGATACAGGCCAACACGGAAGGACTGTGGCTGACCAAGTTCACAGATGACTGCAAACTGGGTGCCATAATCGACTCTCCAGCCGACACAAGCATCCTCCAAAAGGGCCTCATAGAAACAGACAACTGGTGCCAGAGCCATGGCCTCAAACTAAACGCCAAAAAGTGTATAGTCATCCCCTTTGGCAAAGACAAAGTGCCCACAAATTACCACATAGGTGGTAATCCATTAAGTACAGAAGAAGTAATTAGGGACCTGGGGACCCAAGTTGATAGCAATCTCTCATTTGACAACCACGTGGCCAAAGTGGTTAGAAGAACATTTTATATAGCCCACCTAATCATGAAGGGATTCACATCTAGATCATAGGGATTAATGCCCAGCTTAGTCATTTTATCTATGATTCCAGAGTGGGGGATGGTGTCAAAGGCCTTGGCAAGGTCCAGATAGGCTGTGTGGACTGTCTTACCCTCATTCACGGCTCTGGAGACTGATTTGAAGATGTCAATCAGGTTGAGGAGACGAGATCGGCCCTTCATGAAACCAAACTGGGTGGGGTCCAGTGTTTGAAGGTTGCCAATGTCTTTGTTTATAAGTTCCATGATAATGCATTCCATGGCTTTGCAGATCAGGCTCATTAGGCTGATGGGACAATTGTTCCTGGAGTCCAAAATGGACCCCCTTTTGGGAGTGGGATAACTGTAGCTGTGCACCACTCATTGGGCATGAAGCCTGAGGTGAGGCTATGATTAAACATGACACTTAGGTGAGGTACCAGTTCATTTTGTAGTTCATGTAGTGCACAGCCCAGGATGTCATCTGGTCCCATGGATGCTGTAATCTTAGCTTTGGAGAGTGTGTTTTTTACCTGTGCGGCCATGATTACTGGCATTTGGCAATCGTTTGGCATTGAAATGGGCCCTTTAGGGGTTGAGAGGGGGGTGAAATTGACACTGAATCGATCTGCTAGGATATTGGCAATATCCTTGGGATCAGTATATTTATTGCCATTTTGTTGTAGCTCAGAGCATATCTGAGTATTGCCATTTAGATTCTTGCCTTAACTATAGAATGCCTTGGGGTTGTCCTTAGAATCGTTGGCAATTTTATTTTCATAACTAGATTTGGAGGATTTTATGAGGGACTTCAGCTTCTTACTGAGGCTGGTAAGGGAGATTTTTGTATCCTGGGATTTTCCTTTTTTCTGGATCAAAAACGAACAATACCAATGGCAATACTTGAAGTCTGTCACAGAAAAAATCTTTATTGTGTAAGCGCTTTCATGCACATACTGAGTGCACTTCTTCAGGTCTGAAGAAGTGCACTCAGTATGTGCATGAAAGCGCTTACACAATAAAGATTTTTTCAGTGACAGACTTCAAGTATTGCCATTGGTATTGTTCGTTTTTGATCCAGTTTGTTCGTGGTTTGTGGTTCTATTTTCTTTTTTTCTGTAACAGTTTCTTGCTTTTGTTATATAACTTGCTTATGGCAGGGGACCACCAGATTGGCTTCCTTTTTTTGGAGGAGAGCATCTTGGTTCTATTTGGAATGGCATGATTCATGCATGAGTGGCTATGCCCGCACAGTCCCTTAGTGTAGGATTCGGCAGATGGAATTTCAGTTCCCATCTGCATGGGAGTCGTGAAGTTTGTCACTTCTGATTTGATTAGCATGAAGTTGTCTTTGGAGATGTTTTTTTCTGGAGGATTCCCTACTGGGTGGTGGGATGTAGACATCAAGAGTGATTAGTTTATGGTCAGACCTGACCAACGAGGGGGTGACCGTTGGTGTGGAGCATCGATCTCCCATGTTGGTAATGACCAGGTCAAGGATATTTGAGCCCCTGGTGGGACTATGGATTAGTTGATCCAGGGCACTGGAATTTATGAATTCCAAGAACTGTTGGGCAAAGTTGTTTGTACCCGAGTAGTTTTCCCAATTAATGGCAGGGTAGTTGAAATCACCCAGTATTAGGGTGTTAGGTTGTATCTTAATTTTTTCCAGTATGTTTAAAAAGGTGTAGTGAGAGTCTTGGGGCATGGTGGGGGATCTGTAGCAAGCTACAATTTGGATTGCAATTTTACCTAGTGTTAGTTGCACCTGTAATATTTCAGATGCACTGTGTTGGGCAATTAGCCTGGAGGTGTGAATATCCTTGGTGAATATGGACACTCCACCACCTTTAGTGTTTTGGTCCTGGTTTGGTGGCCAAAAAGTGTGGTAAGAGTTGTAGCCTGGTATTGCAGGGGTGCTCTCTGGAGCCTTGAACCAGGTCTCGGTTACTGCACAGATATCAATGTTCATCATTTTTAGGAGTGCCTCGAGAGAATGCATTTTGAGATTTAGACTTCTAGCATTCAGTAGCATAACCTTCATATTTTGCGTGTTCTTATCTGTTATTGTGATAGTTTTGTCATTTGAGCCTTGATTAAAAAAGGCACTATGAGGGTGGCAAGAGCCTTAGCCAGTAACCTGAATCCCAGGGGCGACAGGTGCAGACCATCTCTGGCAAAGCATCATGGTTTGTCGATTATGTCATCCCAAGCAGACAGATACTGGATCCCCTTTGAATGACACCAGAAACTTAGCCAATTATTGAAGTCAATCATTCTGTCTTTATATTGTGGTATAATTCTGGGCAAAGGCAGGATGCAGCTCAGGGCTAGGGTCATACCTGCCTTGGCCACATGATCCAAGAGCTCTTCCATGTCATATTTGTACTTGTGGTGGAGTGACTTGAGTGCATGCTTTATGTGACGGATTCTGGCCCCTGACAGGCAGCTAATGGTAATTTTCTCCTTGTCCAGCCTGGTAAGTGGGACATCAGTGCGCCTGACTATGGAGTCACCTATGACTAAGGTGTTGGGTACATTGTTTTGCCTTAGGGACTGTTGTTGGATGGCACACTGGTGTTTTGAGCTATTTGTTACTTTGGTTGCAATTGGTGTTAGTTTGCATATCAGCTTTAGAGGTCCTTGTTGCTTGGGCAGGTTAATGTTAAGGGCCTCCGCATATGTGGGTTTAGTGTTTCTATGTGTGGGTGTTTGTGATGTGGGTTTTGAAGGTCTATCTGTTGCTTGAGGTATAGTGCAGGTGTTAACTGTCTCCTCTTGACTGTCTACCACAATCTTGGCTGGAGAAAGCTTTGCTTCTAGTTTGGCTATGTAAGCGCATCTCTCGCAGGTTGTAGTGTTGGGTGGTAAGAGGAGAGGGTTGTCTATGTACATGAGGCAATTGCTACATTGCCCCAGTATGCCCAGGTTCACCAGGTGGACTGGAAAAATCACTGGAAGCTGACCCTTGGACATGCCTGGTTCGGTGTTTCTTTTGTAGAATATAAGAGCTGTATTCCCTTACCTTGGCAAGGTACTTTGTAATTATAGGCTGTTTAGGGCCTATGATTACTTTCTCCTTATATACAAGGAGTGAATGCTTTTATCAATTTAAGGTTTCCTAGTGCTTTCCTGCAGGTTATAGATCAAGTGCTAGTCACAAGGATTCAGATTTTAGTGCTACTACTGAGAAATCAGCTAGTTCTAAGAAAAAATTTGAAGATCAGACATTCTGGTGCTGGGAATAGTTTAATATTAGCCCTGCAGTGCTGCAAAATCACGCAAACATGCATTTTTAAGCCAGAAAGTTGAAAGGGATAGAAATCAGCCCCAAATGGCCAATAAAATTATACTTTCAGAGCTGGAAACCACTTCTGTAGCATTAGATAGGCTGTCCAATGCTTACTACTCTCACTATTAATCAGTAGGACCTCCCTCTACCACAGCAAGGTCTGGAATAGCTCTGAATACAGAAACTGAAGCCCTGAAACCAGCAAAGCCTGGGATCTGGACTATACTAGTTAGAAAAGGTGGGAAATGAGCAAATAAGATAGTATTTTTTTGGTTTAAACAGGCTAAGAAATGCAAAAATACAGTAGATAAGCACAGAAAAGGCTATCACACTTGAGTGTGTAGCCCTAAACAGTAAATGCAATTTAAAACTTTGCAAAAATTTGCAATTTAACTTTTAAAATTAAACAAGGTAAGCGCACAAACTGAAAAATGATTTAAAGGCAGAAATAGCAGTAGAATAAGTAGCTAGTCTACTTTTAAAGCTTTCTAGAGAAGTGCAGTTAACAAAAATGATCAAAAGCAGCAAAACATGGGCTGTTTAAGCCAAAAGTACTTGCAGTTAGCATAAAAGTCTCTCTCTCTTGTTTCTGGTGCTGTAGTAGTCTGCAGGATGCCCAAACAGGATCTGTTGATCTAAAGCAAGCTCAAAAGCATGCAAACATGTTTTTAAGCCAGAAAGTTGAAAGGGATAGAAATCAGCCCCAAATGGCCAATAAAATTACACTTTCAGATCTTTTCCAGTCTCCAGTCCTAATCCCTTCCAAACAGCACTAATCTGTTACCTAAGACTCTCATATCCCTTTTCAGCAGCACACAGTCCTCTGCCAATATACCAAGCACATCCTCAAGCAACCCTTTACTCTTCCCATCGAAGACATCATATCAGCAGCAACACTTCTGTGTCAGATGTAATCAACACTGAGGGCAGAGAACATCTTGCCATTTTCTTTTCACCCCATTGAATACCTGCTACCATCTTCTTTTAGCTAGCATGCTGACCACTGGCCTCCAATACATCTTCAAACATTTATAGCACTTCTCTTAAAAAATCATGGTTTTCAAACCTGGTATGTCCCATCTGACACTGTCAACTGTCTTTTTATATCAAGTAACACCATTACCCTTTCATCCCTATCCTCCTTAAAAATCTTTATAGTTAAGAACCAACCTCTTGTGTTCCTTTCAAACCCTAACCTTTACAGCCTCAACCTAATGCTTATCCCTTAACTCTGGCAGCACCTTTTCTAGTCCCAGGCCCAAGATTTTAACAAAAATATTAATATTAGCATTCAGCAGTGATACTGAACTACCAATAAACATACCATTTTCCATCCATTAAACGTCAAAATTACTGTTTCATGCAATGAATCCATGAATCTTCTCTCTTGTTCTGTATCATTATGACTCCCTCCTTAGTACTTGTGGCAGTTCCTCACATTCATACTCCTTATAGAAATGAGTTAGAAATCCATTCTTCCAGCCTCATCATCTTCCTTGTTTTCAGTTTGATTGATTGAAAGGTGCTGAATGAAATTTCCAGAGGGGAGGGCCAATATAGAAAATTCCCTACTAGTGTAGCCCAGAAAGTGGAAGAAAACACAAGGGTGGTAGCAAAGGAGTGAAAGGGTCTGTCTTAAATAGTCAGTCATTGACACAGAGCCTTACATTAACCCATGTAGAGGACCTTGTACATAAGAGTGTGAATGAGCAAGGTGATGCTGAGAAGAATGGCAAACCAGGTGGCCTGTTTGACTGCAAGGCAGTGGTGTAGCTGTTTGCCTGTCCCAGCTGTGACATGACAGATGTCATTCTACACTGTTAGTAGATTTACACAATTTTTGGCAGAGGTGAATCTTATGATGGACAAGAAGTAGTCAAGTATGGGAAAAGAATACCTTTGCCTATAGCTAGTCTACCTTGCTCAGATAGAAGACTGGAGACAGAGTGGTGTCGGTAAAGCAGAGATGTGACAATATTACTCAACTTCTGGATGTGTGAGGAGTAGGTCAGAGAGGGGTCTAGCATGACCTTGTGACATTTTAAAGATTTCAGCACCGCAGTGTAGAGAGATAAGGCCCTGATTATGTCCCACATGACCCATGTTAAACTAAGGGCTCAGGTGTATGTAGTGCTGGCAGGGGAAGATGGGCATGCCCATCCTGGGGGAGGAAGATGGTGCACAATGAGAGAACACTGGAGCACTCTGAGTTCCCTGGTGGAAACAAGGAAATCAAACTCAAGGTGCTTCTTCAGGGCAGGTGGAGTCTCCAGCTGACATCTGTCCTTTGTGAAAGTTAGGGGAGGTTCAGTGCTGTCACCCATTGTATATCCCACCCATGGGGTGGTACTCAGTGTGTGTGCAGAGGGTGAGGAAAAAAAAGAAGAAAAACACTGTACAGCAGCATTAAGATTCTGCCCCAGGATCCTCCACCTCCCCAATGTCCCCAGACATGGCTCAAGTATAACCCAGAGGTGGCTAAGTCCAGTCTAGTAGACCCAGTGGAGTGGAGGGGACAGCTGAAAAGTACATGAAGACAAAAACTGAGTACAAAGAAAAAAGTTATTTTAAAGACTGAAAAGTATTTTGTTCCACATCCCACCATCTCCCATCTTACTACTAGCCAGTGTTGACTCATTCCTCCAGTCCTGCAGTACTAGAATTAATACCCCACATCCTTTCCTTTTATCTCCTAGTCCACTTAAAACTTTTTTCTTTGTTTTCAAAATTTATTTTATTAAGTAAACTTTACAGTGAAAGAATAATAACCACTATGAAGTAGGAAAAGGAACAGATACATACATGAAATAAATAATAATAAACAACTATGTACAATAAAATTATAAAATTATATACACACCTAACATAACTACTACATGCAGCAGTGCAGCACGTAGTCTGAATATCTTGTAATAGAAGATATCAAGGAGTGATAATAAACTATAAAATGCAAGAATTGTTTTTAACACCTTTATTGATTTATCACTTAAGACATAGACAAGCATACAATTATATAACAGAAAACAAACCATATTAACATGTTCCTAAATACAAAAATTATACACCGCATTTTTGTATAACTATCGTCAATCCAACATTATACATATTACTCATTTTCTGCCTTCCTTTAAATCTCACTCCTTCCCCAAAACATTATTCATTTTATTTCTATGTAATTTGTTCCTACCTTGTTTTAAAGATCCCTCTTCCATTTATGTTATCTCTGTTACAATATTCAGTCCCTCAAATACAGTTTGTTTAGACTTTGATTTCCATTTTCCAGTAATTGTTTTTTAGGCAACCACCAGAATTAAACTTAGCAAGGTCATACTTTCTTTAGTTAATTCAGATCTTCTATCCCAGCTCAAAAAATAATTCCCTTAGTTACGTCCACTTGCTCAACCCAGTATTTCTGACAGAGTACTCTGTAAGGAATTTTTGAAGTCTACAATTTCGTTACATTTCCAGTTACCTCTTTCTTTCCCATCACATTTCCAACATTTGCCATCTACCAGAGGAAAATTCCTTAGAGTCTGTCTTAGGTATAACAATACCTATGTGAAAACTCTGGAGCAAAAATTCTAAATCTTCTAGACTTCATTATACATTTGGGGGTTGTATTTGTTCTCTCTTTGTCTCATGGTGAATTGTTTATCCAATCTGTACTAATTATCCCTTTTAATAGCAGCTTCAGTTCTAGATTCAACTAAAAACTCTTTCTCTTTGCCAATAATCTGATATCAATCCCTGATAGGGAAGGCAGTCTCTAGCCTTCAGTGTAAATGTCTTCTTGGCCTCTTCCCATTCTATTACCTTTCCCTCTCTATTTATTTGTTCCCAATACCTTGGTTCCTTTTCCCGTTTTCTCCAATAAATTCCAGCCCCCTCTTGCCTAGTCTCTGTACTCCTAATTGCAGGAATTCCTATTGGGAAACTCTCCTTTCTCCACCCTCATTTTGGCTTAGTTCAAAAATACTTTCTGTATGAATGTAATATTCCTTCTCTCTCTCCTTATTTCTGAAATTTCCCCTCTGTTTCATCATCATCATCCCTATTCACTTGTCATTATAACTTCCTGCTTGTGTTATATATATGAGCCTTAAATGTGCAGCTGTAAAATAACCCTTCAAATCAGGTATTCCTAAACCACCTTGTTCTGTTGGAAGGATAACATTATCCCACTTGACCCTTGCCCTCTTCTTCTCTTCCCCTCCCAGATAAATTCCTCAACTCTTTATTAATTGTTATCCATAACTTCTCCTCTGGTTGATAAAATATGCCTGACCAGTATACACAACTAGGGACTAAAATATTTTCACTGCTTGGATCTTGCTATCCATATCCATAAACAAGAGTTTCTCAGTTTTTGTATTGTTTAGTCTCTTCCCACATATCCCTAGCTGCCATAACAGAATCCTTTTTAATCCACACTCATAAGTACTTCATTTAATCATGTCCCCATAAATATAGATATTGCTGGAATAACTCATGCATGGTAGTAAATAGTTTACAGCTATCGCCTTTGTTTTATCTTCATTAATATTTACATCCTGAAAAGACTTGAAATTGTCTAAAGATATTCCATAACACTGAGATGTCCTTTTTTGGTTTTATCAGATACAAAATAATATCATCTGCAAATAAAGCCAATTTTCCTTGAATACCTTATTAATTGTATCCTTGAATTTCTGAGTCTCTTATTTTCTTTGCCAATGGCTCTAAATATAAAGAAAATACAAAGGAGAAAGAGGATACCCCAATGCTTCCATTGCTCTACTCATAAAATCCCAGCTTACTAGGTTGAATGTTTTCTCTGCATCATGACCCACCAATACCAGTGTTATTTTCTTACACTCTGTTTCCCTCTGGATCATCATCACTTTATTAATGTTGTCAAATGTTTGCCTCCCCTCCCTCCAAAAAAAAAAAAACACATTGATACATATCTAATCAATTTTGACAAAATACTTGTCATTTTTTTAGCTATTATAGACATTATAATCATGGTTTAAAATTGGAATGGGCCTATATGAAGCTGGGTCTGATTGGTCTTTACCATCTTTAGGTATTACAGCCACCACAGCTTTTTCCAGAATGCTGCTGCTTCCATCCCTTTTAAAATACTGTTAAACAAAACCTTCCAAATCTTTATCACTTCCTTCCCTCCTAGCTTCCAAACTTCCACAGAAACATTATCTTTCTTGGAGACTTTACTGCAGATTGATTGAACTACACCATTTTTATTTTATCTCCTCCTGTCTTAACTGTTAATCGTTGAGACTCATCTGTCTTTAACCTTGACATAATTAAGTCTTCTTTAAATATTTCCATTTGTGCTCTTGCTTGATTTCCACATTTCTATGCTTTATACAAAATGTTCATAAAATTTCTTAGTATCTCTAATACCTGTAAAGGATCTCTGATTATTTTTCTTTGTTATAGGCTCCCAAAAGTTTAGTAACAACCTTTTCTATTTTCTGTTGCCTAAATAATTGTACCAGAAGTTTTTGTGCTCTGGAGTTATTATCAAAACACAGTTGCTTAACAGCAATCTTTCTAAACTCATGCATATTATACAAGTACTCTCTTATTTTCTCTTTAACTCTATGAAATTACATCTCTTCTTATTCTGTGAGATTCCCCCTAATCTGCAATACTTTAACTTTTGCCAGTACCTCTAAATAATTCTTCTTACTTCTTAACTTTATCTCTTTTTTTATTTCTATTTTAAACTCCATTTTCATTTTATCCCACTTACTAGCTATAACTTGTGTAGTACAGTACTTTCTGTCTTCCCTAATAACTCCTAAATAATTTCCACTACCCATTCCTTAAATTCCTCAATTTTAACAGGTAGGTGGGGAAGCACCAATCTCTCATCTTTACTTCATTACCCTACATTTTTATCTTAGTAATTATTGTTGCATGATCTGAAATAATTATTTGATGTGTGTCAAAGTTCTCAATTAAATGTACATGCTCCTGTGAAATATAATTTCTTTCTAGTCTAACCCAGTTATTGTAGTTATTGTAGTTTGGGGAATAATATGTAAAGTTAAGTCTCCAAATTCCTACTAATGAATTCATATCTTCCATGCCAAATATTTTCATAAATTTCTTCAGAAACCCTCATTTGGTATATTTTGCCTTCTAGGCCCTCAGATACATTTTCATTGTTTCAAATCCAATTCCAGTCAGACATATAAGTAATATTCCCTGCTGAAAGCTGATTATTTCTCCCTATTTTTGAGCTCCATAATAGCAGTTTTAGGAGAAATATAAATACATGTCAGTGTATTCTGCCCAAACCCACTGCAAGGAATTAAAAAAAACTGTGTCTGTTTCTACCTTCATCTTGTAAAAATAAAAAGTGAAGTTAAACTATTCATCACAGTTATAACCAAGTAAACAAAATCTACCAAGAAACTGAGTACCAAAAGCTGAAATCTTTATGAGTACTTTTACCACACTCATTTAATAGACTTTCTTCAAAGTTCTCAAAATGATCATTTGCTCAGTATGTTTTGCCTACTTTCATTATTGCCCATCTCCCCTCCCTCCATTGACTTTATTTTCCACCAAAAGGCACTTGATATACAAACAGCCCCTTTTTAAATTTGTTAACCACTTAAGAGTAGTATGCTCATCCTTTTCAGCCATGATATGGGTCAGTGGCAGGGTACAATACAATGAAGCCATGCAATATAAATGGGGGGTATAATACAATGGAGTAGTTTAACATATATAGAAAATTATGCCTTTTATATTTTGTAAATATGAGAAAGAAAAATAAATGGACATAAAATACAGTACAATAAAGCAGCACAGTAAATGCATTGCACTGGGTGTGACGAGGGTGGACAGGATTAGGAATAAGTATATTAGAGGGTCAGCCCAGGTTGGAAGGTTTGGAGACAAAGCCAGAGAGGCACGATTACGTTGGTTTGGACATGTGCTGAGGAGGGATGCAGAGTATATTGGGGGAGAAGATGCTAAGGATGAAGCTACCAGGCAACAGGAAAAGAGGAAGGCCTAAGATAAGGTTTATGGATGTGGTGAGAGAGGACATGCAGGTGGTTGGCGTGACAGAGCAAGATGCAGAGGACAGGAAAAAATGGAAACAGGTGATCTGCTGTGGCGATCCCTAACGGGAACAGCCGAAAGAAGATGATGATGATGAGTAAATGCATAAAGTGAAGCCTTTTACATTTGGAACAAGCAGAATTGCAAGAAAATATAATGCTATTAATCTGTAGATATATACATCTATATATAAAAAGACCATCCAAGCTACTCAAAAAAATAAACAAGGTAGAGAGATAATGAGTGTCAAAAGAGAAATGACAGTAAAAGGTCAGGTGACAAAGGAGAAATGAGAAAGTGTAAAATGAAATACTAGGAGTAGTGAATAATAAGAAAAAATAACGGATGGAAGGTAATCTAAGGAGGGAATAAGGAGATATTAGAGATAAAAGGAGTAAATGTGTGGGAGAATGAAAAAATAAGTTAATGTAGGTATCTCAGGGGTAAGAAAGAGAGAAAGAAGATAAAAGAGTTTATAGACAACTGTAGGTTATCAATGTGAAGAATATTGCATGTGTAAGATATGTAGGTAGAGTGTGCCTAGGCAATAGCTGTAGAAAAGTTGAGTTAAATAGTTTGCGCCTGTAGTTAAACATAAACCTAGTTTTACTCAGTATCTCTATGACAGCGGCATTGATGAATGTCTTATAGAAGTTTCTTAATTTTCTTCCTGAATGACAATCTGTTTCACTTCTGTTGACAGTATGTGTGTAACTTGAGTGGTTGCTGAGATACTGTAAGTTGTTTACAAAATATTACAACTGTAATAGTTACTGCATTTACTATGACTTATAAAATTTGGTTTAAGACCTAGAACCTAAAGAGGACTACCTCTATAAAATAGTTTGTGCTGAATAATTTGCTATTTATTCTTCTTTCATAATCCCTGTGGTCGAGAGATATGAACATTTGTTTGAAATGTGAGGACATAATTCAATTCTGTCAAAAGGCTTAGGCTCTGCCCATTGGAAGTTACAGCACAAACTTCCTGAGCTCCATTGAAGTGAATAAATTAACTAATCTCACTATATTTTCATGACTGATCTAAAGAATTACTATTCCCTGGTTACTTACTAAACCAAGGCAAAATAAAGTTGGTTACTGATCCTTCTTTGTCAGGTTTCAAAAACAGACAGCTCTGAGACTTCTGTCTTTCCTAGTATTAAAGTATCATTTCAGTGCTGGCTTACAGAATGACATCACACACATCTGGTCATCTGAATCTGGTTCCCACATTATCCCCTTTACTAGACACTGAATCAGAATCTACTACATATGTGTCATAATGGGTCTACTTCACTTCACCTAAAACTCATTTGACTGACACTTATTTGACCGACATCCAGTTGACCTAAATTTCATTTGACTGACAACTCATTTGACCGACATCCAGTTGACCTAAATTTCATTTGACTGACAACTCATTTGACTGACTCCCATTTCATTGACATTTAAGAAATAGACTTGTTGTGGGTTTTCCTTCACGTGTGACTTGCTTGTGAAAAAAGAATTACTGTAACTTACAGTGCTGACTGTTAAATTCTGATAGTCATGTAGAAAGTAGTGTTGTAGTGTTTCTAAATGTGGGGTTGTCTCTTTACATTTTTATGGGAAGTATCGAAAGTAATTTTGCAAATGTTTTGTGCATTTCCAGCAGTAGTGGCAGCGTGTAGAGTACTGTAAGGCAAGTTAAAGGTATATGCCCTTTTCCTCACTGTAGTACGATCCTGGAGTAAGTATATATAAGGGGTGATGCAGCCCCCACCTAGTTTGGTTGTACAGTGTCCCATTTCTGTTAAGAGGGTAAGTAAGTAGTTTTCAATTTCTTGAAAGGGTTAGTTATTGGTGATCTAAGTGTGCTTGTCTATGGTTTAAGATTTAGTATGTTGAAATTCAGCATTGTAAGCTGTTGGTGAAATGGGAGTCAGTCAAATGAGTTGTTAGTCAAATTAAATTTAGATCAATTGGGTGTCAATCAAATGAGTTTTAGGTCAAGTGAAGTAGATCCGTCATAATACACACACACAGAGCTTTTTGAAGATGTGTTATAGCATCTGGAAGTTATAAAACAATTTAAAAAATGTCCACCCTTCCAGCATAGCAATTAAATCATCCATAAGGACAATTCAGTAGGATTTCTAGTCCTGTTTTCACAGACATTTTGTCTCTGGCTGCAATCAAAACTTTTAGATACAACTTTATGGCCTAAACCATGTAATAATTTAAGATTATTTTTTCAGAGTTAGCTGGACTGCGGTTAATCACTTCTCTTCCAGTATCCTCTGTTGCAATACATTAATTTCAACAGTTACAATACAGTCTGACATACAGTTATATTCCTTTTCTGTCCAGCAGGAACCACAGCTGGCACATTTTAACACAAACAGCTTTACAAATTCATTTTTCAACACAAGCTCCTGCACAAATTAGTCTGCTATACAAATGACATATAATTCTTTACAAAACTCCAGCTAACTATGCTGGCATATGTTACACATCTACTGCCTTACTTCTCCTAGCATAGCTGTCCATACCTCACATCATCACAATTTCCATGATAATTTTTTCCATAGCTTTCCATATGAGACTAGTGAGTCTTATAAGTCTGTAGTTTCCAGGGTCTGTAGATGGCCTAACTTTGTGCAGAGGGATTACTGCTGCTGTTCTCCATTCATGAGACATGAAGCCTCTCTGGAGGCTACAGTTAAATAGCAATTCCAGTGGGCCTGATAAACCATATTTCATGCTATATAGAAGGCATCCTGAGATAGTGTCTGGGCCCACTGACTAATGCAGTGTTCTTGGTCTTAGACAGAGTATTAAAGACCTGTTACCTAGTGATAGTAGGGGGAGCTGTATTTGATGTTATTTCCTGAGGGAAGGTTCAGGAGTTGAGAGAGGTAAAGTTGGAGCTAAATTTGTTGGTCAGTAGGTTTGCTATGTATTCTGGCTTTTTTTCATTTCTCCAAATGTTTTGGGTTTCTAATACCATGATGAGAATGGACCCCATTCCTAAGTCAAAGCATGATTAAAGTTAATGAAATCAGTATTGTTTTAATCTTTGATGTTAAGCAGAAGTGCTCTTCGCAGCACCCACAGTTTGCCCTGTAATGACTCTTTCTGTAATATGTATGGAGTTACATGTATCGGTAACTTATCTAAGTATGATTGCAAATTCTTTTTTATAAGACTGATTGCTCCTACTACTATTGGAACTGTCTGGATATATTTCCTCCACATTGCCCTAATTTCCTGGTATTTTATAACTTTGTGTCTCTCAGTACATAAGGCACTGTAGTCACTGGGTGTAGCAATTTCAATTATCAATGCTACTTTTGTCTTCTTTTCATTGATTACTGTATCTGGTTTTCTTGCATCTATTTTTTAAACTCTTGGTAATGGATGATCTCATGTGATAAAAACTTCAGCATTTTCTATAATGCTTTGTGGCTCATGTTTCCAGTGTTTTTCTGCTACTTCAATATCATGTTTGCACAATCCCCAATACAACAGTAATGCCACATTATTATTCCTTTCAGTATACAGTCCTTCTGCCATTAGTATATTACAACCAGCAACAAGATGTGCAACTGTTTGTAATTCTGTTTTACAAAACCTGCATGTATCTGCTCCTCCCACATGTTCAATGGACTTTGTAAACCAATGTGCATGTAGTCCACTATCTTGGGACGCCAATATTAACATTTTGCCTTTTGGTTTAAATTTACCTCTCCTTAACTATTCCTGCATTTGATCCTAATCAACATGCGGTTGTTCCAAGAGGTTTCTATGCTTACAACTATGTTTATACATTTTCCACATTTCTTGCTTTCGCATCTGATCCTTCACCTTATATTCTTTCTTTTGTTTTTTGGCACATTCAGTTGCTACTTGATTTTTATCTCCTTCTGGTTTGTTTTCCATTCTTACTTGATGCCAATATGCTTATGCTAAACTAAGCAGGGAAGTCATCTTAGACTTATTCTCCTCATGTTTGAAAACTTTCTTTACATTTGAGTTTTGTGAGGTCAACAGATATGTATGCAGTCCCACAATTGCTGATCTATAAATGTAATCAATTTTGAGGAGGCCCATAACTCCTTCAGAATGGAAAATATATATAGTCTTGGTATACAATGATTTTTATATTTTCATTTGATGAACATGAAGCATCCTTTTTGTTTTCATGTCCAACCTATTCAACACTTTTTGGGGCCAGTCAATCACTCCCAAACTGTAAGGACAGAAAGACCAAATTGGTTTATAACTTGGACTTTGTTCCTAGATGTCAACGCTGTTTTCAGTATTGATTTTAGTCTTCTAAAATATTCCTTACTAAGTTTTATTTACATTTGTTCATGTTTTATTGTTGATCCTTCATCAATTCGCAAATATTTGCTCAAGATTTTTTACATCACGTTCCTGTCCTAAACTGATGTTTTCTTGGTGCCGCAGCTTTCCTGCTTTAAAGGTTGCTTTTGCACATTTATCAAAACCAAATGACATTCTTATATTGTCTGAAAAAGTTTTGACCACTTGCAGTTGTGCTTTCGTTTCCTCATCTGATGAGCTAAATAGTTTTAAATCATCTAGTTTTCTGTGAGCCAAATTGCAGCCATGACCTAATCTGTTAAGTAGAAAGTTTAATGGGTTAAGGGCAAGACAAAACAGCAGCAGTAATTTTAATCCCTAGAATAATATTTTTCCTTTATAATGGCTTAACTACAGAGTGGTTTGCCACTGTTTCATGGTTGCTGCAATGTACTCGATCAGTGTAGGGTGTATGCTATACATTTTAAGCACTCTTATCCATGAATGTGGAATAGTATCAAATGCTTTATTGTAGTCTATACATGCCATACTTAGATTCTTCCCCTTTTTATAGTTCTTCATTATGACTTTTTTAAGAGCAAATGGTCCTTTGTTCCATATGACTTTCTTTTATTACCCTTTTGTTGTATTGCCATAATTGAGTTTTCTTCTAAATGACTATAAACTCTCCCTGGGATTCATGAAGCTTGCCCCAAGCACCGGAGTAGCGTTAGCGATCTAGCGCCAAATATGGCCATCGAGCGATTCAGGTACGAGCTGTTTCCACATGCACTACCAGCATACACAAGAGCTGTGCAGCTCCCGGCGCATGTATGCTAATTACCCCATGTGCAGCAGTGTAGCATGCAAATGAAGGTATATAGCGATTCATTAAGTGGTGCAGGCGTAGCGTAAGCATGTAGAAATGTAAACCAAAAAATACGGTTTATATTTTGTCAAACATAAAATCGGAGCCATGAAAGTGGACCAAACTTACGTATTATAATAATGCAGTAGAAAGTCAATATTACCAGGAAATCAGGCTAAAACAGTCGACTCCTGAGGAAGCAGTAGTGAAAGCCCTTGTGTTGTTCAAATAAAGCAGTGCTGTGTTTTATTGGAGTCGACTGTTTTAGCCTGATTTCTTTGATGTTTCTTGAAACTTGTAATTTGAAGACTGCAATTGAGGACTGCAATTGAAGTGCTGTGAATTTGCTATAGCCTACCTCCTGGTAATATTGACTTTCTACTGCATTATTTGTTCCTTTTCTGGGTCCAGGAGGTGATTGGAGCTCTCTTTTTGTACATAGACTTACGTATTATAATGTTAATATATGCCAATGGCCAATGGCTAAATATATAGCCAATGGCATAAAAAAACATGCACAGCATATAAAAAATAACATTTAATGTCATGGCCACACTAACGCAAAGTAAAACTGCAGTGCATCAGTGTGCAAACGGGATCACAAGGAAAATATATTTAGATGTCATAAAACTGCAATGTAACACAATTCATGACATCCCCATAATAGTCAATGGCACGCATGCTACACCACAACCATGGCACAAGGGTTGCTAAGGGTCTGTGACAGTGTTCTGTGCAGTAACTAGGAATTAGCAGTCAATGCCATGCAAATGAGTCAAGTAATACTGAATCGCAAATGCCCCACTGGCGTAAGGATGTACCACACGGCATAGTGGTACAACACCGAGGAGTGGCCTCGAGGTAAACATGACATCGATAGATGGGCACGTCACTGTAGCTATAAGCACATTGAATCATTGCTAATCCATGTTGCCTGTTGCTAAGCAAAGCCACAGGATAGGGTTGTGGACGTAGCCATAGCTTTGCTTATCTGAGAGCACACAAGGTAACTGAAAGTTCATGTGAATGTGGATGAAAACGCGCACAAAACCAGGTAAACGGCTGTGCCCGGTGTGCACCACAGCTGAAACAGGAAGGATATGGGAAGACAATAAGGAAATGCTGCAGCATGGTAATTGGAATACAAATGAGTAATTAACACCTAGGAACTCACAGTGGGCCATAGACAACAGCTAACAAGGCTGCTAGCAGCTACGTGCAGAACAGGAAAGGGGAGGTGCCGTAGATCAAAGAAAAGAGAACTGTTACAGCAGAACAAAGCAAACTTGCAGTAGATCAGCTACATAACACATTTCCCAACACAATCCTGGGTTGTGAAAGTACAAAACAAGAAAGCCAGCAGCTGGATGCATGCCTGACAATGGGAGGGGAATCAGGTTGAAATTTGAAGTAAAGGGCAATAGATGAATCACGGCAGCCAAGGGTAAGTCAACACCAAAGGCCCCACAACAGTAAAACCAATAATTAAGATACCCTGCAGCTGGAATAGCACAAACACACCCAAATACATCAGCATCATCCATTGCACAATAGTATAAGGTGTGAAAGCCCCACAGGCACACTTGTGTATTCCCAGACACTCTGCACCATTGGTGTATACAGATGGGGAACTTTTAATATGTACATGTTAGGGGCCACCATAGCTTTGATTCACTAGCATGTGTTGGAGACTGACAGTGGCGTGGAAGATAATGCTGGCAACCATCTCAGGCACCAGAGGAGGAGAAGAGTGTTCAGACCCAGTGTAACCTACCAGGGTCTACATGATCTGGAGATAGTAGAGCATTACAGGGTGGACAGGGACATCATACAGCAACTTGCTGAGCTGTGCCGGCCATGCCTCAGAGCCAGAAGCAACAGAGGGAAACCCATCCCAGTGGACATGAAGCTATGTGTAAGCTTGAGAATACTAGCCACAGGTACCTTCCAAAGACCAACTGGGGATATCATGGGGATCTCACAGGCATCAGCATCCAGGGTACTCCACCAGTTCCTGGATGCCATGTTACCACATGCCAATGAGCACATATACTTCCCCCGAATGCAGGAGGAGTTGGCCAGCAATATGATTCTCTTCCACCGTGTGGCAGACTACCAGGAGGTACTGGGTGCAATAGACTGCACACTCATACACATCAAGTCACCACCCGGTGAGCAGGGTAGGCACTACATAAACCACAAAGGATTCCCCTCCATCAACTGCCAGGTCATGTGCAATGCCCAAGGCATTATCATGGATGTGTGTGCTGGCAGCCCTGGAAGCTATCACGACTCCCACATCTGGCATGCCTCACAGCTGTATCACGTATTTGCCAGGGGGGACATCCCATATGGCCATCTAGTGGGGGATGCTGGCTATGCACTGGAACCGTGGATGATGACTCCCATCAGAAATGCACACACAGCCATACAAGAACACCATAATGAGGCACATGCAGAAACCAGAATCATCATAGAGTGTGTGTTTATGATGCTGAAATCATGGTTCCATTGCTTGGACATATCTGATGGAGCCTTGCAGTACTCTCCAGGCACGTGTGCCCACATCTTCATAGTATGTGCCATGCTACACAATATGATTCTGCGGAAACAGCTGCAGCAGGGACAGAATGATGAAGGCCCTCACAGCCCACCACCATTTCCAAGGGATCAGCAGACACAGAGGGACTCAGACCATGAACACACTGTGCTAGCCCCAGTAGGCAGACGGAGACATGCCCGTATGCCCATGCCTTGGCAAAGAGGGAACGTATAGCACACACACTGACAGTGTAGGCACTCATGGACTGACACCCTTCTCCACCTGCAAATGCAGCAAATATGGATGGCACACACACGACCACCTGTAAATTGTCATGTATAGGTGGTCTACTGTGTGTATCCTACACAGGCAGCCCTCAACTATTGTACACACAACCGCCATTGGCAAAAGGTAAGTCAATACCTGAACAGTAAATCAAGCTATCAGCATGTGTCCATACTGTATGTAGAGGTTCATAGATACATAGGTAGGTACATGCCCAACTGCCGAGGCCACTCATAAGCATAGGCAAAAAGTGTCTGCCCCACCCACTCTGCAAGGATTCCCTGGAATGTTAATGAGGGGTTTTGTATAATGTAATCAGGGATATAGTTCCAAATAATGGGGAGTATCCCTGACAGGAATCTTCACAGATGTTTACATGTTACATAGTATACCTTAAACACAGCTTGCATATATAAGTAGTTCTATACAGAATAATAAACATGTGGAACACACAACCGCTGAAATGTGCGTTAATCACCCTTGCACTACCAGTGCCTGCTCTGAGAGGTAAGATATCACTGCCAGGATTAGAACATGCAACCATGTACACAATAACATGCCACTAAGCTACCTGAGATGTACCAATGGCATTCGTGTATACAGAGAGGATAAAACACAAAAGGTAGGAATGTGTTGAAATAGGACAAACCGGCATGTACCCAATGAAAGGTGTATGTTTTATATATATATATATATATATATATATATATATATATATATAAAATATATATATATATATATATATATATATATATATATATATATATATATATATATATATATATATATATATATATATATATATATATATATATATATAGATATACACACATCATCATATATATATATATATATATAGAGAGAGAGAGAGAGGGAGATATGTCGATATATGGGGATATACATGTATATATGTAGATATATAGATAGGTTAACAACATCTACATAACCATGGAGGTAAATATAAATGGGATACCTACCAAATACTGACTGCTTTACATACCAACGCGCATAATCCCAAGGCTTAAGGTCCGAAAGAACACAGTACCAAAACACCAGATGAGCGAGGTGTAAAATCACGATGTTAAGGGACAGTTAGTCAGTGCTTCTGGTCTTGCAGTTCAGGTAGGTTACTGTGTGTAAGTGTGTTTCTTAGGGCTGTAGTGTGTGTAAGTGTGTGTTCTGGGTGTGGTGTGTGTTCTTGGGGAACTGTAATGTGTGGGTGTGGGTTAGCTTTGTGCATCTGTTTGCATGATCTAGGAGGTAGAATATTAAAGTAGGGGGGCGTGGGGACCACAGACACCTACATGGGGGTGTAGGGGGGCTTGGCCAGCTGCTCATACGTAGTATAGGATGGTTTGTTTGGATGTTGTGGATAGCAGTGTGTCTGTGTGGGCATGTGTGTGTTCCATGTTCGTGTTACTTTCGTGAGTTACTGTCGCTGTCGGTAATGTGGGGTATGGGAATCTGGGCCTGGTACTGTGTGTGTCGGAACTCTGTGGTTTCAGGATTCCATAGGTATCCCATATACAACGGTTGAAGTGTTCATATATGTGTATAACATGGACCATAGCAATCGCACATTCCGCCACTACCAACCTTTATGAACAAAGGATATGGAGAGTATATGCCTATACACTGTTACAAATATGTGCTATGGACATGAGCCAATGATAGTGTTACCACCTGTCCCACTTTGCGAGGGACAGTCCCTCTTTGGGTGGTTGTGTCCTGAGAAAATATATTAAATGTGGAAAATGTCCTGGGATTGTCCTGGGATTGTAGGACATAATTATGTCCCATATGTACTGTAATAGTTGCATACAATAGTTATTTCTGTATCTAAAATACCTACGTGTTACAAGAAACAGGATAAGCAACTAAACTGCTACAAGAATAAGCTCGTATTTAGGCAAGAAAGGAAAGTTCTATCCCTTGTACTGACCGTGGGTTTGTGTCAGCCTGTAAATTCTGTTGTGTGACCTGTAAATGTCCCACTATGGCCATATGAAAAGGTGGCAACCCTAGCCAAAAAGGGTCAGTCACCAACACAACTATGATGACTGCAAATACCTATGACAGAAATACACAGCTTTCATGTAGCAACACTTTATTGCATTCAGATGTATTACCAAAGGAATTCAAGGACTAACATCACCTGCATGCTATACGGGAACCACATAACAGTGCCTTAATGAATCAGCCTGCAATTACCATAGTATTAGTCCACTAAAGGATAGGTGTTCAAATAGGGAAGAAACCCTCACGCACATATCGATTATGTATAAAAGCAGTGCCTACACACCTGCATTTGCTATGCACACCCACCAACATCACCCCCACACCCAAACAAATTACAATACAAACTGTAATAACATCACAAATCATTCACTCCCTGTACAACATCTGCAGAAGCCTTAACATACCTTGTCAGAGACACACTAACATGGCCCTATGTGAAATAGCTGCTGTTATACAATGGAACAGCTGCTGATGTTACAAGGTTTGTTTGCACTAATCCCATTTCAGAGGGTTGTGTGTACACCGGGATGTGTTAGCAATTACTGAGTAACAGCACAGAATGCTACACTTGTACACCAAATCAAGGATGTCTGGTGAGTACACTGTAAACCACATAACAGTTCATGCATAGCCATACAGCCTTGAGCTGCCCAAACATCCTTGCCAGACTTAAACATCTGCAGAAGTATCAGGTACAAACAAACCCCGCATAAGTAGCAATGTTCTGAAATATAACAGCTGTACTCACATGTAGAACAAAATCGTCTAGCCATTACACACAATCCACGGGAGTCATGAAGCTAATATATCTCTGTGTGTCTCCATATAGCTGTTAAAATATATCACAAACAACACATCCAGGCCATCTTCCATGAAAGTAAGGCAAACGGACAATGCCCAAAAGGAGTACTCAGTTATACATCACTGTTGCCATGGTATCAGCTAATGGAGTAGCTGCACAGCTGATGTGCATCTAATTAACTACTTTGGAACACCAGTTGGTGGACAGGATACCACATGTTACCGATATTTAACTAGAAAAGGATGGGTTATCACACATTCAAACCATCCATATATACCAGCGGAACATTACAAAGAACATTGAAACACAAACTGAAAATGATTGGATCAACAGTTAACGACACCTCGGGTTACTAATAAGGTATGTAGAACAGTCATTATGTCTGTGTATTTAGTACCTTTCTGTAGTATTTAAAGTGCACGCAATCCATATAGTGGAAACAGTTATCTTGTAGTGATGTATTGTTGAGCATAGTAATGCTTGTAGTATTTGTGTGTACTGCTGTAGGTCACAAGGCAAACACAGCATACACCACAAGGGATGCTATATAAGGACTTTGAACAGAAATACTCCTCACCAGCCACTGTCAGTGGCAGGGCTGGTCCAACAAGTATGTGCTATAACAGGGGATAGTATATGTTGATATATTGTAACGGTACAAAACTAAAAAATGGGTTGTTTGGCTTGAAAAACCACGAAAATACAAAATTGCCAAAAACTGCTGGAGCCACGGATGTCGGAAACAGTATTTTATTGAATTCACTAAATACACCGCTAAAAACACATTAACGCTTTATACCAAAATTGCGTTTTCGTCTAAGCAAACCGACTTCATCAGATACTCTCCCTAAAACAAACCAGCCTTTTATAAATTATTCAAAGTTCCTAATCCAATCAAAAACAACTAATTAATTAAAAATTCATTATATTCTTTTCCTGCATACATTCAGCAATGCCAACTTTAAAAGTTCTAAAACTTATTTTAACCAATAAATAGCCACAATACCAACATTTAAAAAAACATTTTAAGACATTTTATGCAAAAAATATATATCCAAACAACGTAAAATGCTCACAGGAAGAGCAGCGTTCCAATAGTAAAGTCAAGTAAAACAAAATCAAGCGTGGAACGCTGTGGCTTGAAAATAAACTCAAAAGTTCAGCAATTCACCAAACAATAACCACTCGAACATAAAAATAATGTATAGGGACAGATACTCCAGCTCAATCGTGAACAGAACGTCCTTTAATCAGTAAGCGCTTTCACCCCAATAGGGCTTCATCAGACTGTACAAAGAACAAATGAATAGCACAGTCTTATATACCCAAACATAATTGATTAATTAAAATGTTAATTAAACATAATTGATAGTGTTTCAACAATTGATATAACACAATATGTATGTGGTACATGCATAAGGTATATTCAATAGCTGATATCATGACATCATTTCTATATAAATATTCTTTAAAAAATCCTGAAATAAATAAATAAATATTTATATATTGCTATCTAAGTCAATATATCGACCTGTAACTAATAAATAGGTCACTAGATGGTGCCAAACATGGCAGCAACACATTAAAATCACATCCAATAAGTTTCTAAAAGTTTTTCATGTATAAATAATCTATTAAATTCATTACAAAGGGGCAAAATGTAAATACTGCATATCAAAAATAAATGAAACATTCATAACATCTTAAAAACTCCTGGCATCATAAAAACAAAAGCTATAGTAATTGATTGAACTATTACAAAGCCCTAAGTCTCCTTTTCTTCAGGAAAGGGTGAAGGCTAACCTTATCATTTAGTCCAGGTGGAGAATCAGCTTTCCACCTTATAATCCACCTAGTCTCATTCTCCAAAGTCAAGTTTTCTATGTCGCCTCCTCTAGGATTACAATCAATAGTCTGAATGACTAAAAAGCTAAAAGTATGTGATGGACCTCTAGCCTTACAATGTCTAGATAGGGCATTCCTATCATCTCCTGTCCTAATACTGTATAAATGCTCCCTCACCCTTTCTCTCAGTTGTCTGTTGGTTTTCCCAACATAAAACGCGGTACAGGAACCACATAGGGCTAAATAAATAACATGTTCAGATCTGCAGGTTGTTCCAGTATAAAAACTAAATACCTTATTCATCAGAGGTGGTTTAAAGGTGGTACTGGTATTGACGTAGGCACACTGTTTACAGTTATTGCAAGGAACAGTGTTGGACGAGTGTCTCATGTGTTTTAGCTCAGGATCTCTGTGACATAAAATCCTTTTGAGGTTCAAGCTATTCTTATAATAATACTTAGGTCTGGTCCCAACTAATCTACTAATAGATTCATCTACGCCTAATACGTGCCAATGCTTCTCTATTATAGCTTTAATATCAAACACATCATTAGTATAAAATAAAGGTATATTAACATTAGAACATTTTGGTTGTCCTACCTCCCTAATTCCACTATCTACAAAATTCTCCATTGGATCAGAAAAATATGGTTTAGCTCTACCATTTCTCATGGTGGATACCTCCACAGCAGTATCATTAATAAATTCAATCTGATATTCCCTTTCCACTAATCTATCCGTTAGTCCCAATAACTCATCTCTATACCCATGTTCTGTAGGATTTAATCTAGAGGCCCTCATAATCTGGCCTCTAACTACGTTATCAAATATATGTTTGGGATGCATGCTACTCCTATGAAGGAGAGTATTCCTGAAACAGTCTTTCCTGTGTACTGATGTGTTCACTAGACCATTCGATAACCTCATAACATTAACATCCAGATACGAGATGTAATCTTTGCAATAGCAAATAGTGAACTTCAGATAGTCAGTGAGCTCATTTATCTGTTTCTCAAACTCCAATAAAGAACCTTCATTACCTTCCTAAATCAGGAAAAGGTCATCGACGAAACGCTTATAAAAAACAGCGTGTTGTTTAAATAATTCTAATGGGAACAATTTCTCTTTCTCCCATCCTGCCATAACTAAGTTGGCGTAGCTATTGGCACACGAGGTGCCCATAGCTACGCCATCATTCTGGATATACATCTCTCCATTAAAGAAGAATATATTATTCTCAAGAATAATTTCCAAAAATAGGGCCAGTAGTTCAATGAACTGGGCATCCATCTCAGTATGTTCCCTCAGATAATTCTGAATACAATCTATCCCTATATCATTGGGGATCACAGTAAACAGACTCTTAACGTCAAGTGTCACCATAAAATATTCTTTTTCACTACCTAATTTCGAGAAAAACTCATACAGATCTAGCAAAAAGTGTTTGCTGTCTCTCAGCACATATGGATTTTCATTAACCACTTTCCTCAAATGATACTCCACAAACAGGGAAAAAGGTTCAGTCACCCACCCTCGTCCAGAGACAATAGGTCTCATAGGTGGGTTCTCCATGCTCTTGTGCACCTTGGGTAGGCCTTTAAGTATGGGTATGAGTGGATGATTAACCTTAAGGAACTTATGAAAATCTTTCCTTATCAAGTTACTTCTTAACAAATCATCGATAGTATCAAATACTCTAAACACTTTCATCATAACTTCATTTATGTCCAATTTCGTGTAAGAGTTATCCATACTCAGTAATAAATTCATACTACTAACATAATCATATGTATTCATTACTACAATAGGCCCTCCCTTGTCCGCAGGTGTTATAATAATATTACAATCAGTCCTCAATTCATTCAAAGCTTTCGTCTCACAAACAGTTAAATTTCTTTTCCTATTATTACTCTTACTCTCATATCTAGTAGAATAGTATGAGTGTAGATCACTTTCAATTAACCGAGAAAATGTTTCCAAGATTGGATGTAAAGGAGGTACATATGTACTGACTTGTCTAAAGGTGTCTGTAACTCTATCATTGTCAGTGGATCCAAATTCCAATTTCAACTGGACATTTCTAATAAACATTTTAGTATCAACTATACTATTAGTCAGTTCACTATCCCTACTAGGTATAAAGGAAAGGCCTTTGTTAAGGATCTGTTCCTCATATACCGTCAATTCTCTTTTAGACAAATTAACAACTAAGATTTTCATAAGTTCCTTAAGGTTAATCATTTGAGGAAAGTGGTTAATGAAAATCCATATGTGCTGAGAGACAGCAAACACTTTTTGCTAGATCTGTATGAGTTTTTCTCGAAATTAGGTAGTGAAAAAGAATATTTTATGGTGACACTTGACGTTAAGAGTCTGTTTACTGTGATCCCCAATGATATAGGGATAGATTGTATTCAGAATTATCTGAGGGAACATACTGAGATGGATGCCCAGTTCATTGAACTACTGGCCCTATTTTTGGAAATTATTCTTGAGAATAATATATTCTTCTTTAATGGAGAGATGTATATCCAGAATGATGGCGTAGCTATGGGCACCTCGTGTGCCAATAGCTACGCCAACTTAGTTATGGCAGGATGGGAGAAAGAGAAATTGTTCCCATTAGAATTATTTAAACAACACGCTGTTTTTTATAAGCGTTTCGTCGATGACCTTTTCCTGATTTGGGAAGGTAATGAAGGTTCTTTATTGGAGTTTGAGAAACAGATAAATGAGCTCACTGACTATCTGAAGTTCACTATTTGCTATTCCAAAGATTACATCTCGTATCTGGATGTTAATGTTATGAGGTTATCGAATGGTCTAGTGAACACATCAGTACACAGGAAAGACTGTTTCAGGAATACTCTCCTTCATAGGAGTAGCATGCATCCCAAACATATATTTGATAACGTAGTTAGAGGCCAGATTATGAGGGCCTCTAGATTAAATCCTACAGAACATGGGTATAGAGATGAGTTATTGGGACTAATGGATAGATTAGTGGAAAGGGAATATCAGATTGAATTTATTAATGATACTGCTGTGGAGGTATCCACCATGAGAAATGGTAGAGCTAAACCATATTTTTCTGATCCAATGGAGAATTTTGTAGATAGTGGAATTAGGGAGGTAGGACAACCAAAATGTTCTAATGCTAATATACCTTTATTTTATACTAATGATGTGTTTGATATTAAAGCTATAATAGAGAAGCATTGGCACGTATTAGGCGTAGATGAATCTATTAGTAGATTAGTTGGGACCAGACCTAAGTATTATTATAAGAATAGCTTGAACCTCAAAAGGATTTTATGTCACAGAGATCCTGAGCTAAAACACATGAGACACTCGTCCAACACTGTTCCTTGCAATAACTGTAAACAGTGTGCCTACGTCAATACCAGTACCACCTTTAAACCACCTCTGATGAATAAGGTATTTAGTTTTTATACTGGAACAACCTGCAGATCTGAACACGTTATTTACTTAGCCCTATGTGGTTCCTGTACCGCGTTTTATGTTGGGAAAACCAACAGACAACTGAGAGAAAGGGTGAGGGAGCATTTATACAGTATTAGGACAGGAGATGATAGGAATGCCCTATCTAGACATTGTAAGGCTAGAGGTCCATCACATACTTTTAGCTTTTTAGTCATTCAGACTATTGATTGTAATCCTAGAGGAGGCGACATAGAAAACTTGACTTTGGAGAATGAGACTAGGTGGATTATAAGGTGGAAAGCTGATTCTCCACCTGGACTAAATGATAAGGTTAGCCTTCACCCTTTCCTGAAGAAAAGGAGACTTAGGGCTTTGTAATAGTTCAATCAATTACTATAGCTTTTGTTTTTATGATGCCAGGAGTTTTTAAGATGTTATGAATGTTTCATTTATTTTTGATATGCAGTATTTACATTTTGCCCCTTTGTAATGAATTTAATAGATTATTTATACATGAAAAATTTTTAGAAACTTGTTGGATGTGATTTTAATGTGTTGCTGCCATGTTTGGCACCATCTAGTGACCTATTTATTAGTTACAGGTCGATATATTGACTTAGATAGCAATATATAAATATTTATTTATTTATTTCAGGATTTTTTAAAGAATATTTATATAGAAATGATGTCATGATATCAGCTATTGAATATACCTTATGCATGTACCACATACATATTGTGTTATATCAATTGTTGAAACACTATCAATTATGTTTAATTAACATTTTAATTAATCAATTATGTTTGGGTATATAAGACTGTGCTATTCATTTGTTCTTTGTACAGTCTGATGAAGCCCTATTGGGGTGAAAGCGCTTACTGATTAAAGGACGTTCTGTTCACGATTGAGCTGGAGTATCTGTCCCTATACATTATTTTTATGTTCGAGTGGTTATTGTTTGGTGAATTGCTGAACTTTTGAGTTTATTTTCAAGCCACAGCGTTCCACGCTTGATTTTGTTTTACAAAAAATATATAAACAATATAAATAAATTTTACGAAAATCCATTTTTAATGTTTAAAAATTGCTTTAAAAAGAAAGAACCATTTGTATAAGTGTAGCCTGTCATTTGCTGATAAAAATAAAAAGTATATCTATTACCTTATAATATCCCTGCTTTCAATTTTAAAAGTGGCACAATTGAAATAAATTCATTTAGACCAGGGAAGTTTGTTGCATCAAGGGAAATCTGCCACCATAGTTCCCTAGATTCTAGTTTTCCTCCCATAATCCACCCCTTACATCTTTTTTGACCTGCTCTAAAACCATAAAGTGGAATTTAGCATGAGTACAAACCAGGGTATGTTTATACAGAGCGTTAGTCTCCCTTCCTGTAGCTATTCCATATTTACGTTTGCATATCCTCTTTTTTAACACTCTTTCAGTTTTTCCCACATAAAAAGCGTTACATTCTGAGCATAAAGTTAAATATACTACCCCCTTGGTTTCACAATAATAGTAATCTACACTTTTAATCCATTTTTGTCTTTCTAAATAAACGTTTTCCTTATCCACTATATTACTGCAGTACGCACGTCCACATTTATAAGTACCCTTCCTGACCTTATTATTCCTTTGAAGACCTTTACTCTCCAACATATATTTAAATGATCGAGAATTTTTATACACAACCTTGACATTTCTATTTATTTTTTTCTGGTCCAGATCAGTTAAATTAATAAATTTGGACCATTCTCTTTCAACAATTTTCCTTGTAACTTTAGTGTTGAAAGCATTGTAATTCAAGAACCAAGGCATGTGTGAAATCAGACTCCTGAATTGCGAGGGTGGGGTCTCCACAAGAAATTTAATTTAATTTATTGTTACTTAAAATAGGTCTGAATCTACCTTCTCTTTCCTTAAAAACTTAATCTTGTATTCCCCTAATAAACTCTTGGGGATATCCTCTTTCTAAAAATATTTTATTTAATAATTTACATTCATCATTAAAATCATCCTCAGAGCTAGTCATACGGCTGCCTCGAACATATTGGCCTTTCACAATATTCTTTTTGCACCAATAGGTATGGGCACTTTGAAAATGAAGAAAGGAATTACAAAAGGTGAGTTTTCTAAATATTTTGGATTCAAACCTATCTTCTCTCTTATATATTTCCAAGTCTAGAAATTGAAGTTTTTCAGTAGATACATGAAAGGTAAATCTTAAAAAATTGGTAGTTCCTTCCAGATACAGTTTAAATTCCTCTAATTGTTTTACCTCCCCTGACCATAGGATAACTATGTCATCCAAAAACCTTCGGTATAATTTCCAACAAGAACAAAATTTGGAATCCAGAATGTACAACTCCTCCCATTTGGCCAAAACTAAATTCGCATAAGTGGGGGCACATGCAGCCCCCATAGCGACCCCTTTTGTCTGTTTATAAAATTCACCACAAAAATTCAAAAAATTATTTTTAAGGACCAAATCCATGAATGCCCCACATGTAATTTTGTCATTGTGACTTAATGTATCATCTTGAAATAAAACATCCTCAAACATTTCCATTCCTTCTGTATGTGGAATACTTGAAAATAAATCAACAATATCTATTGTCACAAATAACAAATTATCACGTAAAACATCTTTATTAAGTATGTCAAGTAGGTCCCATGAGTCTTTTAAAATTGTTTCTTTGTTGACCCACACACTTTTTAATTTATTATCAACAAATTTAGCCAAACTATACATTTTTGACCCATTGGCAGAAACTATGGGCCTTAATGGGGGGTCATTTTCATTTTTATGGATCTTCGGAATTCCGAAGATGGAGGGAACTCTTGGTTTGTCTACTTTAAAAAAATCAAAGGTTTTCTTATCAAATAAACCTTCAAAAAACATATCTTTTAAACAAATGTTTATTTTATTATACGCAATATTAATTCCGTTAATAGACACATTTGTATAACCTTCCTCATTAAATAAAATTTCATTCATTTTTCCTTCATATATTATGTTATCCATAATAACTATCCCGCCTCCCTTATCAGGTTTCATTATTCTGACCTTGTGATTATCCCTCAGAGTTTGTAAAATATTAATTTCCTTCTTACTTAGGTTTGGTTGAAACCCAAACCTATCATATCTATTTCTTAGTTCTTTTTCCATAGTTTTTTCCAGGTTAATCAATTGCGGGTGGGGGGGATTGAATATACCCCTTATTTTAAGTTCTTGATTCTCTAGGTCTCCCTCAGATGTAAATAATAAATTTAAATTAATTTTTCTAAAAAATAATTTTAAATCTAAAATGGACTGAGTAAGATCTCCTTTTTTGTAAGGTATAAATTTAAATCCCTTTTCAAGCAGGCTAAAATGTTCTTTCTCTATATAAATATCACTAAAATTATAAATACTAAAATCATGAAAGGTGTGTTTAACACCATCCACTATAACATCAGACAAAAAAGTGTCATTGCTGACTGTATTATCACTGGGTGGGGGTCTTGATGGTAAAACCACCATATCTAATATTTCCCCCTCCCCCTTCTCCCCCTCTCCAAGAAAATTTTCTTTCTTGATATCCTGTTTTATTCAGCAATCTTTCTGATCTACGAAGAGGGGGGGATTCTTCATCATTAAAACCCTCTTCTTGTATTCTATTGTCTTCTTGGAAATTTTCTGGTATTTCTCTATCCGTATTGTTTCCATAAAGGTTTCTAAGAAAGAAAGGAGCTCGGGGCTTGGGGTACACTGTACCCTTTTTATATTCTTCTGTATCCCTTTCTAGCTTTTTGAATTTTCTTTGAATGGTTTCCCTACATTTTACATCAATTTCCCCCCTAATTTTAAAATACTTATCCTTTTCATCTTGGATGGTAAAAATTAAGTCTTCCTTAATACATTGATCTAACTCATTAATTTCTTTCTGTAGGACAACCTGTGTCCTACTGTTTTCCTTAATTATAAGCCTCAACATATCTAAACCACATTTGCTGAACAATTCGATTAGCTCTTTGTGAAAAACTGTTCCTTCTAGTACATTATTTGGGTATTTAAAAACCCTTAGTCCTTTTGGAACAATACTCCTATTAATACATTCATTAAGATATTCATTTTCAATTTCTAATGTCTTAAATTTTAACATGAGTTTGTGCAAATTGTCCAGTTTGACTCTATAAGAGTCAGTCACAACAGGTGGTCCATTGAGAGCAGTTTGCTTAAATTAATATTTTTGTAGCAACCAGTCTTTAGTTTCTTTGAAACACAAGTCACTTTCATTATTGTAAATAACAGTACCTGAAGCTTTTTTGCTTGTAAAAACATTTTTTTTGACCTGCTGGTATAGACCCCCAGGTTTCAGCATTAGTCCCGCTACCATTCGCATCCTCACAAAGAATTTCAGGCATATTAACAGCATTAAAAGACCCCTCACCTTCGTTAATCTGATCCTTCGATCCATTTGTGTTTTTCCGTTGTTCACGATGAATGCCTGGTCCTCTTGTTACTTCCTGGACTTCCGCATTATGAACATGAACATTATTGTACAATCCAACCAGGGATTGGGTTAAAGGTGTCAGCAGGTCTACCAGCTCGGTAAGCTGTCCAATTAGTTTCCTGGATTGTCCAATGTCATCCACCCCTTTTCCTTCTAAAGGGTCCGACCTCTCCATGGCGCCAAACCCGAATACAGATAGCCACAAAACTAAAAAATGGGTTGTTTGGCTTGAAAAACCACGAAAATACAAAATTGCCAAAAACTGCTGGAGCCACGGATGTCGGAAACAGTATTTTATTGAATTCACTAAATACACCACTAAAAACACATTAACGCTTTATACCAAAATTGCGTTTTCGTCTAAGCAAACCGACTTCATCAGATACTCTCCCTAAAACAAACCAACCTTTTATAAATTATTCAAAGTTCCTAATCCAATCAAAAACAACTAATTAATTAAATATTGTAATGGTAGCCATATGTATGGGTGTATTACTGAGAATAACATGTCGAAGGTTGGGCCACTGTGCAATTATGATTTGCATTGTGGGATATTGTGCCAATAACTGTGTAATGTACAGTATTGTAGGCAGATATATATTACAAGCTACATAGCATTACTGTTATGTTAGGCAAACATTAGTTATGTCTATTGGCATTTACAATACACGATAACAGGATACATATGTCTTCTAGTCACCTGACAGTTTATCAGCATGACAGCAAAGTAAAATAAAAGAGCTAGTTAACTATCCATGCACATAAGACATGTAATATGTGCGAAGGTAAGTACTAGGCTGTCTTACCAAGGGTATTTATAAGCCTAGCTAGAGTGTGTTGGCTTTTGCCACCCCCATAGGTTGGTTCCCTGTGCCTCTGAATGGTAGAGCCATTGGTTCCCTGTGCCCCTGTCCAGCAGAGCCACTGCAGTGATCCCTGGGGTACATGTCTGTCTCCCATCCACACGTCAAGGTTTCCTTTGAAGAGTGCTAGTGAGGGGCCCTGCCTGATGTACTTTGGAATCATGTTCGAAAGCATGGGGAGTGTCCGGGTCAGGAATCTATCCATCCAGCACATCCTAATCATCACTGTGGTTAGATGTATATCCCTAGAGCATGTAGTTTTGAGGGGCCTCTGTTTAGGTGGAGCATATCCAGCAATACAGGGTTGGACATGGGCCTTGTATGTCAAGCAGAGATCACCTGTGAGTATGCGGTATGCAATGGAGTACAGCTGGTGTTTCTTAGGTTGGGGTGCATAAGTCATCTGTTTGAGGTCAGTAATCCTCTTGGTGTGGTACTGTTGTGGTCTTCCAAGCTGTTGCAGTTGTCTTGTAAGGTATATCCCAAATAGGGTGTTGTATCCTTTAATGGGTCTAATAAGTCATGAGTAGAGAGTCACAATGGCCTCCTTTGATCTGGATGTGAACCCATTAGAGATTAGGGGGGCCATGTAGAAGGATATTCTAACCACCTTGTCATTATGGGTATCGAAGGAGAGATTGCTATCTACTGGGGTTCCCGGATCCCTTATCACCTTTTTCTGTATGTAGGGGACTAGCACCTATGTGGTAGTCCACGGGTAATTAGTTATATCCAAAGGAGATGACTATGCACGTTTAGGTATTCAACTTGACACCATGACATTGACACTAGGTATCCGTCTCAGTGCGACCCTTCCAGAGGGTGTCTGTAACAGCTGGAGAAGCAATTATGTTCCCTAGTTTGCAGTCTGCAAACCTTTTCAGCCAAAGCCCTCCTGTGCTTGTCTGTATGTCAGAGAAGTATATACAGAACATGAGGGGTCCTAGGACTGAGCCCTGGAGGAATGCCACTTGTATCTGGTATACAGTCAGACCTAGGGTATGCAACTCCCACTGTGTGGATTCTGTCCGTGAGCCACTTTGCAAACCATCACATGACGTAGGGGTTAATGTTCAGGCAGATGGGTATGTTGATAATACCAGAAGGAGGAATGGCGTTGAAAGCCTATGAGAGATCTAGGTAGGCTGTGTGGACCTCCTTACCTTCATCTAATGCATTGGTAACTGTCTCTAAGGAGTCCACCAGGTTTAGGAGGCATGGTCTGCCCTTAACAATGCCAAACTGGGAGGGGTCAAAGGTTTGAAGGTACCCAATGTCTCTGTGACTGAGATCCATGATGTGCACCATAGCCTTACAGACCAGGCTAGTCAGGCCTATAGGGCAATAGGTCCCATGGTCCATTGTGGCGCCACCTTTGTGGAGTGGGATAACTGTTGCTGTGTGCCATTCAGGGGGCACTATGCCCGATGTGAGGCTATTATTGAACATGGTGCATAGGTGGGGAGCCAGTATGTTCTGAAGTTTGTGTAAAACGCAGCCTGGGATGTTGTCTGGTCCCATGGATGCTGTGATATTGGCTTTAGAATGTGCAGCTTTGAGAGGGAGGGGGGAAAGGTAGCACTGAACCTATCTGCCAGGATGTTGCCAATATCAGTTGGTTCTGTAATGTTCGTGTCTTTGTGCTGTAACTCAGAACAGATCTGGTTGTTGACATCGAGATATGTGACATAGCTATAGAATGCTTTGTGGTTGTTGTTGGAATTAATGGTGGTTTAGTTTTCATAGCTAGATTTGGAGGATCTTATAAGGGATCTCACCTTCTTACTGAGGCTGACCAGGGAGCTCCTCCACACATGGGATTGTACTCTCGTTTGCAACAGTGTCTTCCTCCTATAGTACAGTTTGCTTATGGCAGGGGACCACCAGATTGGTTACCTTAATTTCGAGTATAGCATCTTGGTTCTGTTTGGGATAGCACAAGCTATGCACTCGTGTAAGTGCTTATAGAGTGCATTTGTGTAGGATTCAGCAGTTATAACAGTATTGTCCATCTGCATGGGTGTCATGACGTTCACCACGTCTGTCTTAAGAAGCATGTAGTTGGCTTTGTAGACATATTATACTGTGGTTCCCTTAATGGGGGGGTGGGGGCAGGATGTGGATATCAACGGTGTTCAGTTCATGGTCGGATCGGACCAACGAGGAGTTGACTTAATGTGTGGAGCACCGGTCACTCATGTTGGTAATGCCTAGGTCTAGGATATTGTTGCCACTGGTGGGTGTGTGGATACGTTGATTCAGGGCATTGATGTTTATGAATTCCAGAAAGCGTTGCACTAATGAGTTGGTACACGAGTAGTTTTCCCAGTTAATGGTGGGGTAGATTCAGTGAGACTATGTGATGAGTGTGGTGTGGTGCGAATGTTTACCTTCTCCACTTGACTGTCAGGGTCAGGCTTGGTTGGAGAGAGCTTTACCTCCAGTTTGGCTAGATGAGTGCATCTCTCACAGGTTGTAGTGGTGGGTGGTAGGTGGAGAGGCTTGTCTGTGTACATGAGGCAATATGTACATTGCCTCAAGATGTCCAGATTCATTAGATGTACAGGTGAGAACACTGGCAGTTGACTCTTGGACATGCCTGAATATAGAACTACTTTCACTAGATAAGTGAGGAAAGTGAGTACAAGAGCTATTTTACTCTAAGCAAGTGAGAAAAGTATGTACAAAACCTGTTTACCTCTAGGTAATGAGAAAGATTGAGTGGTATAGTAATTATTAGCTTACGTAGTGCTTACAAGCTCTGAACAAGTGCTGGGCATGAATAAGCAATCCAGATAGGGTCTTGGATAACATAAACACACGGCCCCCCTCAACAGGTACACAAGCATATATCCATGCACACCACAGGGCCCCTGTACCCACAACTATGCAGGTACAAGCTGCACTCAGGCTGCATGGGACCTGTCCACATAACAGGTTGTATCATACACATATGGCAAAACAAGATGCTCTCCACGTACACATCATGTAAAACATAGCCCTGTGTCAGGTTGTGTACACACTGAATGGTGCACACCAACAGGTATCACAACCCACAAAGGGGGAGACACCACTGATAATGGGAAGTACTGCACTACTACCCTGCTGAGTCTGGTCTGGAAGGCCATGAGCCTTGATCAAATAATTGATGTCAGCAGTACAGATGTAGATGACAGTAAGGTTGATGTCACACTGCATATCATAACCTTGCCAGGTCATAGGACATCATCACCCATACTGTGTACCACCTACACTTGGTATACTAGATGTACATTCCTATGTCACAGGAGTGTTTTGCAATGGGACTGCTGGCAGAACCAACATTACTGAAGGTGTCTGAATAATACATGCTCATCACACCAGTGGCAGCTACAGTATGTCAGGGTTAATGAATTTTATTCCCCCTCATTGTAGTCCATACCTCACAGACAAACAGAAGGCATCTGCCTATTAAAGTATGCAAATGACTATGACCTAGGAGCAATAGCTAACTCAGGAGTGTTGTGGACAACATTTAGAAGGGGCTTTGTGGGTGAGGTGTGTGTGACACACAATCTGACAGCTACATATTGCATTGTCACCCCTATGTTAATAACCCTGTACCCACTTAGGCAGTGGTCAACATAATGGACACTTGTGTGTAAGGGATACAGCTGGGCAGTTGTCTTTCCTGTGATAGCTACGTCACCACACCTGTCAGGTAGTCATATGTGGCAACCCTAATAATGACAGGGTGCCATCCATGAATTTAGAGATCATTGTCCAGCCATACACAACACTCAAGTGACCCATATCAGATCACATATTTCCTTTAAGGAGTATTGGCCATGTGCAGAAGGCCTACACCAGCCTTCCCATTCCCCATCTCCACTATGTAGCATGATGCATACCCTGAATAAATTCATGTCCAACCCAGTGATGTTGGACATGCTACATGTACCCATCCTTATCTCGAACACATACTTCATGGACATCCACCTTCCACATGCGGGACAGATCCTTGTCCCATGCACTTTACATAGTCCTGCCATACTATGCATTCCTGTCCATCAAAGCTGCACATCTCTCCCCTCTCAGACATGGTGTGATGACCGCATGGTAAATGTATCATTAACCCTGTGGATCAGTAATGTGGCACTGCTCCACCTGGCCCCACAGACCTGCCTGTCGGCTACTGCCAGGTAACCTTTCATCCTAGATTCATACATGGCCCATTGCATATAGCCCACTAGTTGACTTTAACTGTACATGCTATAGTTGATATCCATCCCTGCAAATACCATCTGGCTAGCCAGTGTCCCATGTGTATCACATGTGCAACACAGGTGATACATGGCAGGATGTTGAATTGTTGTACAGTGCCGTGTAGATGTATATGACAGAACACATACATGTAAAACCTTATGTGAGCAAGTCTGCAGGGTCACAGGTCATGTCTGTTAAGGCAGTGTAAGTCCTTATATGTGACATATACACAGCATCAAGGTCAACTGCATTAATGTGGACACATCCAGCCATGTGCTGATAGGTAGGAACACCAGTACAGGAAAACAGACATGCCCACATCAAGACAGCATCCACATGGAGTATGAGCAATGTAATCAGGTGACACACACACATATATGGTGATGATATCCACTCAACATTGAGTGTCACATGTGTGTGACACAAACACGTCAGTGTCATGTAGGTTTGCAAATGCAACTATTTAAACCTAATAAATGTGATACACATGTATGTTCAGCTGTAGTTCTGTATGTCTCTGTGAGTTACTGTGACCTGTCTCCATCATTATATCTTCCAGGTATGCCGCATGCAAGGCTACCCCCTTTTACCCAATTGGAGGATGAGGCCCTCATCCCATACCTACTCGACAATCATGATATCCTGTTCAGCCATGTGCCACAGGATGCACAGCAGCGGGATGCCCTGTGAATGGAACTTTGCAGGAGGGTTAATGATGTTGGTGGCCACAACCGCACATACCAGCAGGTGCACAGACACTGTACAGACCTCACTGGATGGGCAAAACAGACAGAGTGCAAATGCAATTGCCAGGGAAGAAAGTGCAACAGGTGGTGGACCACCAACCCAGCCCCCACTCACATGTACGGAGGAGCTACTGGCCAACCTGGGGACACCTGCAGAACCACATCCACAAGCCTTAGCCAATATTGTGGAGGTGGGTGTCTCTCAACCACTGAGCATGGAGTTGCCTGGTAAGTCGGTACTGCACCTATAACAACTATATTCCATATAGTTGCAAGTGTCATTGTACAATATGTAATGTAACATCATATGCAAGGCATGTATACACACATGCCGCATACTATAGTATGCTACTCTGTGTATGCACACATGTGCATACATCATAGTATAGTCTAATGTACTGGTGTATGTGTTATGCACATTGCACCCTGTAGCCATTACACAGGCATGGATTATGCTCATACTGCGTGTTACTCCTATTTAGGTACCTCTGGCATTCCACTGCGATAGCAGCCCATTGCAGGTTAGACTGTTATTATTTATCAGGAATCATAATGCACAAATCTATCTGCCATGTGGCCATTTACAACATGTACACATAATGTATAGTCCTGTCACAATATACAGGTCAGACCTGCAATGCATCACAATGACTACCCATGTGCAACACTTGCAAACTATGTGAATCATCTCACCAACATGAATCCTCACAAACTGTCACTGCCAGATGTGTGGACAGCTGTGCATACAATGGTGGAGGTGCTCTTCACCGTAGGGACATGCACTACAGACCAGAACTACACATGTGGTGAATACAAACAGTACTACAAAGTGGGCTGGAGTATGGCCAGCCTAAAGGATTCACTGGTGTGGATCATAGCCCTGCTATGAATGTCACACAATGTGATGTGCTATCTTGACATGTCCATAACATCTAGTGGCCTGGCTGCAACACTGCCTACCTAACCTGAAAACATATCCCACATACCACCCTTTATCTGCATAACCCTGTCTTCAGTGAAGCATATGTGTCATATGGGACAACACAGACATGTGAAATAGATGCCTGTCACAATAATTTGGCCAACACATGTACACACATGGCCATGGAGGATGGCCAGAGACATGGAGCAACACACACAGTAGACGTGATGTGCTTGTGTGTACACCCTGTAGTACAATGGCTACACATGGTCCAACTATGGCCTTTGTGTAATGGTCATATTGTAGATGTGGAACACTAGACATCCTACAGGCCTGTGCACATCTTCTGTAGGTGTAATATCTATCCAACACATAAGATGTGTTGAACATCTTGAGGGTGTCACGACATGACATCAGTCATTTGTAGAGTATCCACATCAGCGCATAGATACAGTACATTCCCCTTGCTGGTGTCGGACATCAATGTCATACTTGCTCCTCGTGTGTGTGGTACACAGATGTCATGTGAGACATGGTGTACCGACGTGTTCGCCATGTCTGGCCATAGTTGCCAGGCAGCAGCAGTATGGTTGCAGATGTGCAGGAGTGTCATCCGTTTACCCATCAGTGACCTGTGTCACAACTTCCACATCATGGTTTAGTGTGTATACACCTCAGTGACGTGGGTCACATTCCACAGTATATATGTATTGTATCTGAACAAAGTCATGGCTATGAACTCTGTCTGTAACTCACACTGTATAACAGTAGAGATGCCTCATGATTCCCTGCAATGGCCATGCACATCAGCTAAATGTGCAGTATATTTGTAGGGCAGACAGACAACACTGCATTGGGACACCATTGCCCCACTGTGTATTTGACAGGACACCATTGTGTTAAACATGTATGCATGTTATTGCACACGTCAGCAGATCGCATGTCATACTACATGTGATTGTCAAGGTCATATGCCACACATCAGGCTGGTGTACTGTTAACCTGTGCTGGTCTACATGGTGTAACACAGGGATGTATGCTAACTACTACTATGATTGTGTAATTTGCATGCCATCTGCTATGACACATGCATGCTGTTGTGTGCAACCCAGGGATGTATGATAACTACCACTATTATTGTCCACACTGCATGCTGTCTGCTGTATCACATGCATGTTGCATGCCTTCTGTCATATCACATGCATATGTGTGTCTATTGTATAGATTGTAATGTACAGTTCTTGACTGCCTTCACAGGTGATGTAGGTGTATTGTCCTCCTGCGGTACATCTGATGCTAGTGTCCCCACAGACTCCAGCAGTGATGATGAACATATGAGTGAGCCACAAGCAGAGTTGTCAGGGGCTGAAACTGTGCCATTGGTTGCCATTCCATCTATATCTCCCTCATCCCCGCACACAGATCCCATGCCTGCACATACTCCATCACCAGTGGCCATAGAGGAAGGACAGTTGGTGCATGGTAGCTTGGAACAGAAAAGTGTGGGGGCTATGGAAGGTGTGCCTGCACACCATGGTGTCAGCCAAATGACTGGTGGTGCCCCACACAGGCACGTGGCCAGTGCTGCTCATAGGAGGACCTCTGGCCAACATGCTCCTGCAAGACAGAGCATAGCAGCTGGTGTCACCAGACCCATGTTTCAGGCTGTAATGGAGGCACAGGCACGTGTTGAACAGTGCAAAAGAGAAGATCAGAGGATACAGAGGGCTGCTGTCCATTCTTTAAACAACAACATCCAGACAATGGTAAATGCTCAACAGCAGATTGCTGAAGCTTTGGATAGACGGTTGGGTGACATGGTTTGAGTCCTTGACCTTGGCATGACAATCCACGAGCGTGAGCTGTCTGTGTTGGAACATCTGGTAGGAGTGAGGCATCGGGCATGTGGATGTAGGCTTGCTACATCACCTGTTTCAGGTCTACATGTACGAGCTACCTCACATGTCTGCTCCCATAGTAGCGGTAGCAGTGCATCTGGTGCTGTGCTGTCCATACCATGACACAGCAGGCCATGTGTACTTGGCCTGGAATGGTCCCAACAGGGACATGGTTCCAGTGGACAAGTGACATCAGACAGTACCCAATCTGCACCTCTGCTTGGTAGTGCCCATGCAACCCCTGGCAGGGACAGGTCACATGCCCGTGGCCGGACACCGTGAACTGAAAAACCTCACCTGTACAGTCTGCAGCTGTCAATAATACCCCTGTGTAGGCCCGAAACATGGCAGGACTGCGTGCATACATACACACACACACTGGAAACATATGTAGGGCACTGCAACACACACATGCATTACATCCACACATGCCCAATTAGATCAAAGGCCCTAACCCACACACATGATGTCATCCAATGGTGCAGCCTAGGCCTCTGGCAAACATTATCACCTTGTGCATATGATGATGCCTGTGCCACATCCCTGACATCTACACCATCGGTGCAGGGACATGCTCATATGGTCTGATGCACAGGGTGAACAGACTAGGAAGATAAGTGTAGTTTACAATTATTGAGTACTGTTGACAGGCATCAGATATACCATGTACTACAGGTGTACAATGCATTTCGTACTATTAACAGTATGTGTCTTGTGTAACAACAATAACTGCATGTTGGTCATGATGTTCTGCTGTCCTCCTTCAGGTCTAATTGCTCGTGCCAGTGGATATTAGTGTTTGCAGTTAGTGTCCCATATGTCAATGTGGACTACTCACAGGTATGTATGAATATACCAGCATGCACCATGTAGCTGCCACATACCAGTGAGAATGTCCCACATTACAAACATGCCTACCGATCCATGAGCATGATAGCTGTGTATTAAGCTACTGTTGCCACAGACGTGACATCCATAAAGGGTGACATCACAGGTACAGTTACATGGAGTGGTGAGGTAAGAAAGTGGTCTAGCTGATTACAAGGGTAGAGGCCAGTGGGAAGTGTGATGCCTCATTGGGAATCAGTAATACATGTTCCCATGACAGGATGCCAACACACAACTGCACCCACACACTCTGGTATTGACACACATGTATTCAGTGACACAGTAACACACCCACACACTCACTGATTCACCGACACAGTAACACACACTCACACGCAGTTGCTACTGGTGAGGTGAGGACCCCTGCCTATGTGCAAATCATTACAGTACTGTGCACCTACATGATGCGCCACAGAGAATACACATGTACAGGTAGTCAGTACGGCCTAAGATTGGGGACATCAACACGGATAGTAGAATGCATCACCTGGATGGGGGGAGGGGTCTTATCAGTTCAGTATGGTAACATACATCCTCAACCCAGGGACCAGTTAGCCCTACATACACGCACTGTGACATTCAGTATTGAATGCACCTATGTCACGCACATACAGATACCTCACATGTGTGACATACACACCTCTGCCTATGTCCTGCTTTCTACCTTGCAGTCTGTACAGATGTGTACACTAGTGTACAGGAGAGTGAGTAACAACTGAGATGTATTCCCCACAATACGTGACATATATGGACACACACGCAACCACACATGCCAGTACTGTGAATCTCAGACCTGCCTAGCCCATGTTATGTATGACAGACGTACAGCAGTATTGCATGCATTACAAACTGTATTGATGCTTCCTGTGGCAACAGTGCTGATATATGCACATGGGATGTCGTAACTATTAACATGTGTCAAGTGATTTACCTTCGCTGATGCTTCCTGTGGCAACAGTGCTGATATATGCACACGGGACATCTTAACTATTAACAGGTGTCAAGTGATTTACCTTCACTTTCACCCTGACTGCTGTCTAAGTTGTGTGTTATGTCCTTCAATTAATGAAACCATTGCTTACTGGTTACACAGGTTATTGTAGGACTGCTTGTGGCACACCTGTGAGCAGTCAACAGCAAACATCCATCTGCAAAGATGCCCCACCACTTAGTTATTTCCACACATCTGTCCATACCTGAGGTACATCTTTCTGTACATTCAGCATATCACCATATACAGTTGGCAATGTTGAGGCTGCATTGCAACTGCATGATGTACTAGGATACACGTCACTTGCATACATCAGCAACTGCACAAGCATGTTATCTGAATGCACAACACTACATGTACAGGTGTGTAGGTCCTACAATCCTGACATTTGGGCATGTTTGTAGGCATTGCAATCGGTGGACATGTGTAATGACATACATGACACATGGACTGTTGTATGATATGATGGGTGTAATGGGTGACAGGTACAGAGAGAATGTTACCTCTATCAACATTGATATCACACCTTATGTACTGTTAGCATTCAGCAGCCATGGACCTACATTCCATGTGCATGTGTGTAATGGCTGTAGCCACCTGTCTGCACAAAGGACAACAACAGCTATTCTATTTACATGTATGTTTTGTGTGTGTGTGTGTGTGTGTGTGTGTGTGTGTGTGTGTGTGTGTGTGTGTGTGTGTGTGTGTGTGTGTGTGGCATGTACATACCCAGGGAAGGTACATGTATGTCATATCCATACATGAGGGTGTGTACTGGTGTACAGCAACAGTCATCTGCTAATGGTGGAAAGTACCAAGGGCCCCTGGTATGTGTACAGCTGACCTGGTTACAGACAGTGGTATCATTGCATTGCATAACACATGATGCAACTGTGTCAGTACATGTGTACTCTCTACAGTTGATGTAGAGCTTGATATGGTACACAGGTCAAGGGTCACATGGTGGTGCACTCTTCTATGTCATACAATATGTATGGATGTGTGTTGGTGGTCCAAGGGCATGGTGGTGTCTGAGGTTGACATCTTAGAATGCAGCATGTGACACTGTGTCCTGCACATGACTCATCTGTGATGCCTCTCATGGGGAGTAGCCTTTATGTATGTGGGGACACTACCTGGAGTGGTCCATACCTGTGTTATGGCCCACATGGCTGGTTCTGAGGTATATGGTGGTAGTGCTAGGTTCTGAGCTATATGGTGGTAGTGCTATTGTGCACTGCAAAGCCATCAGCCAGGTGTTCCTCACTGCACAGATGTCAGTACTCCCCATTGTTGGATCTACAGTGACCAGCTGTGAATATGGACGCTACACATCTAGCACTGGTTAGCATAAGAAAACAATGCAGTTGTCCTGTAAGTGTATGGGAGTTAACCTGTGTTTAGGACATTTGCCTTGGAATGGCACTGTGTGGGCGGATGCGACTTGGGTAATATCCCCACTCCCTTGAATCATGGATGCATGTGATATGTGACAAAGGCCTGCCTACTGTCAGCCATGTCATCCCAGGATGACAACAGATGTTGTGTAAAAGACCGGTGTCAAATGTATGTGAGCATACCCAGTATATCCTTGTGTAGATGGACACATAGTGCATTCTGAACAGCCCTGTGCTACTAAGTGTGTGAGCATGCCAAGTGACACCTTGTGTCGGTTATGTGCCTCTGTGTATGGGCATGGCCATTGTAACCCTGTATAGTGGTAGTAGTCGTCCATTCCACAGATGGGCATACTCCAGGTCAGGATGGATTCCTACTTTAAACACACAGGTTCACAGGTATGTACATCTTAACTGCCAGCATCCCTGTTGATGTCCACATTCCCAGAAGGTCATAATGACAGCCTTGAAATGTGTAGTCTGTGTGGCGTGATTCATAAGTATGTAGTATTGTAATAGTAATCTGTAAATAGGCAGGTGCTCTGCTCCCACCACTGGTGTGTGTGTGTGTGTGTGTGTGTGTGTGTGTGTGTGTGTGTGTGTGTGTGTGTGTGTGTGTGTGTGTGTGTGTGTGTGTGTGTGTGTGTGTGTGTGTGTGTGTGTGTGTTTATGTCTGTCCCCATTTGCCAGAGGACTGTAAATTGCTTTTAGACTGCTGACACTCCATACATTTCTTAGACCCACCTTTAGCAAGGCCGATGATGTCACCCATCTACAAATACACCTCTGGGAGTGCTGTGTCCCAGTAATCTTGCTAGCGAGTTCTGTAACTATGTAATGCTGTATTGTAATAAAGCAGTTAGGTCGGTGTTCTAGTCCCACACTTGCCATGTGTTTGTGTCCCCGTTTGCCTGAGGACTGAGTAATGCTTTTAGACTGCTCACACTCCATACATTTCTTATACCCACCTTTAGCAAGGCCGATAATGTCACCCATCTACAAATACACCTCTGGGAGTGCTGTGTCCCAGTAATCTCAGTAGCGTGTTTTGTAACTGCATAATGCTGTAGTGTAATAAAGTAGTTAGGTCGGTGTTCTAGTCCCACACTTGCCGTGTGTGTCCATTTGCCTGAGGACTGAGTAATGCTTTTAGACTGCTCACACTCCGTACATTTCTTATACCCACCTTTAGCAAGGCCGATGATGTCACCCATCTACAAATACACCTCTGGGAGTGCTGTGTCCCAGTAATCTCAGTGGTGCATTCTGTAACTGCATAATGCTGTAGTGTAGTAAAGTAGTTAGGTCGGTGTACTAATCCCAGACATGCCAAGTGTGTGTATGTGTGTGTGTCTGTCTGCGTGAGACAAGTACAGTGCTTTGTAGTATTCGCCGTAGCACATGCCCTAAATGTGTGTTGCTGCAGTGTGATATGGTAGGGGTTTGTATACAGGACATGGCAAGTGTGTGTTTGGTTGTCAGAGCCTGTGTAAAGAGGTGGCCATGATTGTCTTACCATTGGACATGTTTGGGAGCGGGTTTTGTAGTTGATTGTCTTACCACTGGACATGTTTGGGAGCGGGTTTTGTAGTTTTCCTATATGGTATCCATCTTATGACACATTGGCCACCTCATAAGGAGTACAGCTGTCAGCCAGCCATGGCACTGTGTTGGCAAGCCATACCCATATATCTGGCAAAAGGTCTGGTGAACTAAGAATGCAGCCCTACTAGTACCCGATATATGTCCCGCACCCATGTACCATGCACAAACAACCTTGCCAAGGATATTCCACTATGTTGCCAGTAACATGCACATTGAGGACAGATATTAGGCATGGTGTGAATGCATTGGCCTGCAGAGGACATGGCACCCTGTACAGTGGTACAATAGGCACATATATGTGGATAGTGTGCCTTCACTATGTTCCACACTGCCTGCAACATATGTGGTGACATCAACTGTGATCCACTAAGGCCAGACAATGCTGTACACATGTGCCCTGTATGGACCCATGCCACTGTCACCATGGAATACCTGTATCATACTATCCATGCAGGTGCTTGGCCGACCTGTTTACTATAAGCAGGTTTTGCCACACCAGGCCAGTATTGGCATAGCGGGGTATAACAGGCTGTGTACACTACATGTGTCTGCCAAACCAGGTACACCTGTACATGTCACTGTACAGTATTGTGGGATATGCACATCCCAGGCAATGTCCATGTGAAGGACTATCAAACACAGACATGGCATGCATTGCAAAGCTATGGCCCTACACATTGGTAACCAAGATGTCAGACCAGATAATGCAGTACCCATCTGTGTGGGACATTGCAGACACTACACCCCTATACTGCACACCATCGCCGGGTGATGTGATGGCAAGGATTACCCCTCACCCAGCCTTGTACTGCCATCTTGCACAGCCAAACACTACACACCCATGGAGCAATGCATACCTGCATGCAAGTACTGGCACCCTGTGTCTGCATGTGGGTTGTGATGCTCCCAACCACAGTCACTCCCAGTATAAACCTCGTTGGCATACAAACAGTTGTCAAACATTTTCACATGCCTTAGCCCATAGAACCTCCAGATATCCCCTGTGGTGCATGTGGTCCTGTGCATTACTGCAGTGTGACAAACTAAGTAGTTACGTTGTGTATTTGTGGCCCTGGAAAAGGTGTCAATGCGTGTCCATTAGAGAGTGTGGTTGTGGTGACAATGGCATCTGTTCACGTGGACTGACATGTGTGCCACACCTAATGCATGTCTACTTATCTGTTGCAGATGGCACTCACTCACCTACACACATGTTCTTACAGCACAGCAACATGTTGCCTTTGTGGCACATGTAGTAATGTCATGCACATGTAATAGCAATGAGTAGTCAGGGGTTTGCCCCTGTACTATTCGATGTGTGGCAGATGATGATTATGTTTAAGTCTCCAAGCCCTTCCCTGGTGTACATTGCCTGTCCCGCCCACACACTCTATGGTGGATGTGAAGGTGTACATCTGCACAGCAGCAGCATGTGTATTGTAAGAGATGGAAATGGTCAGGTGATGGCCTCTGCACCTATTGCAGTCCTTCTCTAGCTGATTGCATGTGGTACAGCTGTGATGGCGTTCCCATAGCCATCCTCATGATAAACACAGTACACTGTCTAGGGAAACATGTTATTATCTGGCCATAACAGTCGCTGTGAGTGGTACCTGGATGTGGTGTTCTGACACGGCATCACAGATGATATCTGGATGTACCTCAATCATTTTCCACAGTGGGAAATAGCCTAAAGAGAGAAGGGTGATGTGCCACACATGACTACAGCATGTAAGTGTAGCTAAGCTGCATTGAGACTACTGCCTGTTTAACATGTGTGTGGTAATGGCTATTCTGCATGTTATAATACAGACTTGACAGTACTCTGTTCATGAGGGGCCCCCATCTGTAGGGCCATCTGTGAACTGATCAGTGTGTGCAACCATTTGTTTCCTGTGTTACACACTGAACACACATCTGTGCACAGCAGAAGCATGGTGTGAGGATTGTAGACAGTACATGATGATAGGGATGTGTTACTGCCATCGCATCCCTGACTGGACATGTGTCACATGAGACAGTGGTATGACTGACACTGTGTGGGATTCCCAGTGACAAGCCAATGATGGGCAACTGTTCATAGCTGTGGTCACACGTCTACTACACATTGTACAGTTGGCATGCGGTATATATGCATGTGTTGTGCTTCCTCTGCAAATGTATACTATCTGTTGTGTTGGGTTGCTGGTGATATCTATGCATACTGTCATAGGTAATCCTGTATGCTGTTGTCAATCACTAAGCCATATGTGGGTTTAAAACATAACACCATAGGCTGAATGGGTTGGGAGGTCCCTGCAGAACCTCCTGTCCCACTTCAGCTGACCATGGCACCGGGCACTAGCACATCCGGGACCCAGCCATAGACATCAACCTCTGCTGGCTCTGCACCGCCTTCTGGTGATACCGCCACTGAGGATGGCACATGTCCCCCTTGGGAGTGGGATCAGACAGGTACATATATGCTGTTGTGCGGTCCCGGACGTGTTGCATTGGTGGATGCCTAAAGGGTTACGAAGCCAGTTACGCCAGTTCAAGGGTAGAGTGTCACATTTACAGGGTGATGCTGCCCCTTCTGGACAGCCCCCAGCACTGCCTCCTTTGCAGCTGTGTAGGTGCAGTGGCAGTTGCCCATGGCTGAGGACCTCTGTCCCACTGTTCCCATGGGCTTTTGAATGCCAAAGACCCATCCATCCAGGGTGTATCCCCCCACATGTGTCATATACCAACCCTGTATGCTGTCTTTTCTGTGATCCTACCTATCCTCCATGGCCATACCTACACTCCTTCCCCAACATCTGACCCTCACCTATGGACACATAAGGGCATTCAGCTCCTAGGACACCATCTGCCCTATGTATAGCTGTCCATTACACACACGTGCCCACTGGACACATGAAACCCTTGTAATATGCATCATAACATACTACTTTTATCCTCACCCCTGTCCCTCAGGCGCATGATCCTGGTATGCACATCACTCCTATATGGTCCAGGTACATGTAAGGAGGATGACCCCATTGTACGCAAAACACTACCGGTCCCTCTATGGTTACCCCATTTACTTTTATCATGACGATGATGTTGCACACAGCACCTTGCAAGAGTACTGTTCACACATAATGATTGGACAGGTACTGTTGTGTTAATGTACATTACATGCACAGAGTGATGTATACAGCCAATGTACAACTATTTGCGTGTATGACTGACACATGTCTGTCTGAGGGAGTCTTGTGATCACATAGAGCAACAACACTACATAATACAGGCATTCCTGGTGTTTCCTGTTACATTCGTTTGTAATGCTTTGTTGCCACATGGTATGTTCCTGATACATCTCTATATATGTATGTACCTGATAGATATTGTGTAAATTAAAATGCTTTTCCCCAATATACTGGGTGTACAGTGAAAGGAAATGTGCAAGGCCAAACAGCAGTTTTCAAAATAATATGCTTACTTTGCAAGAACAATTATGTTCAGCTTAGATATTAATAACATACAGCTGTGGGCAATACTGTAAATGCATCCTCTTATAGAAAAAAAGAAAGTTGACTTTCTTGGCTTTCAGATGCAGAAATAAATAAATAAATAATATGCAGACAGGTCAAGTGATGCAAAGATGATGTGGAGAGACTTTTGTGAAGTCTTCAGATACAGCGAGAACCAAAAAAGGGCATGAAATAACCATGGACTTTTTCATGACACAGACAAAAACCAGAAGAACAAGTCACAAGAACATTAAAAATAACATTGGTTGAAAAGAGTATATAAACTGGACAGTATGTTTCATTCAGGGGTGACGTTTTAGACTGTGTGCCTTAGTCTATTCATCTGTCTAGCTGTGTTATAATAGAATTGAAATAGCTCTGACAGAATTAACTGTTTGGCAAGAATTTGTTCTGAGACAAATGAAGTATAACAGATACAGTAGTACGGAGTTTGTCTGGTCTACTTTTGGACATTTTCTTCAGTGACATTTCTTCAGAGGCAAAATAAAGACCTCTGCTTGACATTTCTTCAGAAAAGAAAACGATACATTTCTTCAGTGGTGAGCCTTGGCCAGTGACTGTGACCATATATCTGTTACCAGCAGTTAATATTACAGCGGGATCCCTACTACTTACTACGTTAGTTCAACAGACTGACAGTTCCATTGCTTTAACAAAAAACAGTTCCAGTTCCAGTACTTTGTTGGTGGACACAGAGCACTGCCGTGGAAGCTGTCCTGCATAGGACCACCTACAATTCATCTGTAGAGAAACACTGTCCTTTTCCAGATTGGCTTCAGCCTGATCACCTGCTTGCCTTCTGAATAAATTACGGTACTTTCTTCACAGTTATAACATGGATGCAAGTACAGACAGTTAACTTTACAGTGCCCACATATTGTATATATAAATTTACATATTTCAACCTTCTGTGTCAGACATAAAACGTAAATCTGAAATGTTTCATGTTCACACATTAGATAACAGTTGTGTTTGTAAATGTATAAATTCCTATAACCCACACACAAAATGTACATGTGAAAGTAACTTTCCTAACTTCTGTCTATTTTGTCACAGGAGGCTAGTATGTAAGCTACACCATAAGATATATTCTATTCTGATAAACAATGTGTTTGATTCTAGCGTTGTTAGTTCTTCACATATACAACAGTTAAATGTACCTTCTGCAGACACCTAAATCTCATACAGTACAAGTGTATGTAATTATTGTCAGTAATGTAATAGACTACATAAAATGTTATTTATAGTAAATATTGCAAATGCACAAACAGAATAAAGTTCTAACATAGTACAGTGTGCTATCAATATTAACCTTTTAGAGAAAAGGTTTTCACAGCTTTTCAAAATTTCCCTAGAGACAGTAGTAAGGGGACAGTAATGCCATTTAGAGAAATAGATTCAGCATAGCATTCAGACTTTACATAACATTTCTGGTTTAGCGTTACAATCAGATAGAGCCCAACAACATTTACTAAGGGCACAAACTACAGAGGTTAATCTGACAAGACAGTTACAAAAAGCCCAGCAAGGTTTACACTGGGCAGGGTTCAGCAAAAATTACAGTTATTTCTCCTGCTGATATATCTCAATAGTCTTGTTTATTACAGACTCTGCCTCAGTGGCAAGAAAAATATATATATATAAATTTTGTTTCAGTATGTTGACATTTAAACAATGGTTGACATAAACTTTGTGGTTTATTTCAAATAATGCTTTATTTAAATTTTTTTTTGCATTTACACATGCCAGTTTGGGTCAGAAGGGGATTCATCAACAGTGTTGGCAAACCCCTAAAACATGCTCCAGATAATGTTTTATTTAATTTTTTTTTGCATTTACACATGCCAGTTTGGGTCAGAAGGGGATTCATCAACAGTGTTGGCAAACCCCTAAAACATGCTCCAATACGAGAGTTATGAACCTACATTCCCAAACTAATTTACAGCAAAAGTTTAGTATTGTCAGAATAAAAGCACATAAAACATATACAGGTAAGGCTACAGTAAATGCTTTGGCAAATGGCAAAACAAACCAAGCAGCTAAAACAGGTGAGTGTCTAGACTCACATAACTGTTTTACAGACAGTCTAAATAGCATGACAGAAAAAAACAAAAATGTTTTGGTCAGGCAAAATGTTATGTTAAAGCAGTTCCGTCAGACAGCTAATGACATTCTGCAAAATGCGTATGCAGCTTTAAAATCAGTTTCTGCCTGACAGACAGATACAGACTCAGAGATTAAGCCAGGGTGCTAGACAGTTAAAAAAAAAAGTATGCAGTATTGCAAATGCACATAGCAAATGTACAAAAACAGCTTGTAGACTATGTGGTGAAAGGAAGGGGATATAAACACAGGGGGAACACGAGCAGCTTCTGCTCCACCAGGGTTACAGACATACAGATACACAACAAAGTTTATTAAAAACAGGCGATATGTTTTACTTGTAAGAAAATAGGCCACATTAAACAAAATTGTCCATATTACAAAAAATGAAACAAAAGTCAAATATAAAAGGGTAGCTATGCAGATAATAGTGCTTCTTCAAACCCAAAAATATGGATAGAAATCAAGATAAAGAAAATACATTAAGGGACAATCAGTCACAGGAACAAACACAGAGGGATATATAAAAAATAAAGTATACCCTATGAAATACCAGATCACGGCAGGCAATAGGCATTAAAGCAATAAATTAACAAAATACAGGTTATCAGTTGGTAGCAAAGTACAGGGATCTTTTAAAGCAATGGAAGACAATGTTAGTATACAAAACTCAATGTTAATTAATTAAACAACAGGGTCAGTAAAAGACAGAAAAATACTTTACTGGTTTAATAAGCCAGGACAAATTCAGAATAAACACAGACATAACCTACAGCCATACAGATTTAAAGTAAAGTTAATACAGATACAGTGTAAAGTTAAAGTTAATACAAATACAATAAATACATTTACAGTAGTGCAAATGGTATATGCAAAACTAAACAATGCAATTAAATGTTAGGTTATAAGTCCACGTCTATGTCTGGATATGGAGTAACATTTAAGGCAGTACCTATGACAAATCCTAAATGACAAAAGGTTCTATAGTAACAAGAGAGGGTCAACCCCCCCACATTAAAAGTACAGTATGTCTCCAAAGGCACCTTATGCATACAGCAAACAGGATCAATATTGGTAAAAAACAGTGACTGTAATGTCATATTTTCAAAAAAATGTATTACATAAAATATAACAGCAAACAGTCTTATAAACAAACTAGTACAGCAAAAACATCATTAGTCAAACAGGTGTAACTGCCATCCGGGTAATAATACACAGCAATACATACAGGTAGTAAAGTGTAGAGTCATTAAAAACTTAATAAAAACTTAGACAAATAGCATTTTTCAACTAATAAATCCAAGCAAAAGCAGCACACCATGTTGGTTCATAAAAATCAGTGTAACTTAATAACAGTCAAACTATCAGTACAGTAACAGTCTGTTAACAATCTTAAAAAGTTTAAATTTGTTTCTATAATAGCAATCTATAAACAGAACAAGGCAATATATGCAAATAAAACAGTTGCAAAGAAAAAATGGGGAGAGATACTCAGATATAACAAATCATGAGAACAGGGACATCATGATCAGGATACCTGATTTCAATACATTTTGGACATGCAAAATTTGTTTGCAAAGGCATATGACAAGTCAAATTGTTGGGTTTTTAGCCACATTCCTTACAGACGGAAAATGCCATTATATGCAGTCCCTGTAGAGGTTACACATACACGTTTTACATTTAAAAAAATCTTATAAAAGTAGAGTTGTAAAACAATCAGCCATAAAAAAAACATTTACAGTTGATAAAAATATGAAAAGGGATACTGTTTTCAAAAGAACTATGGTCATGGGAAAAAGTTTGACTTCTTCTTCCGGCTTTTCCCGGTTAGGGGTCGCCACAGCGGATCATCTGTCTGCTCATGATTGGCAGTGGAGTTTTTACAGTGTCGAGTTGCCAGCCCAGCACCCAACCTTCCACAGAAGGCACATACACATGCACACACTCACACCTAGGGCCAGTGTAGAATGTCCAATCCACCTACTGCATGTCTTTGGGATGTGGGAGGAAACCGGAGCACCGAGATGAAACCCACGCAACCACAGGGAGGACATGCAGACTCCGCACAGAAGGCACCGCAGCCGACAATCGAACAGGAGAACCTCTTGCTGTGAGGCGACAACACTAACCGCTGCACCACCGTGGCCACCCGGGAAAATACTTGACTATAAAAATAAAAACAGCATGGGAGTTAACACATAATACTTCTTTTAAGAAAGAAATGAAAGAGAAGAAATTCTGTTACATAGAGTATGCAGTTCCAATAATAAAAATTACTCACACACTACCAGAGGACGTAGTAAAAAATCACCAGAAAAAGAGGGAGGTTCATAATAAAAATAAATAAATAAATAAAAATAGGAAAAGATTTTAAAACAGCTGGACATAGGAAATGGTGTTATTTTAGAAACTCAATTTTTCACTGGCATGGTGCCACTAAGGCAATATAAAAAGTTACAGAGTTATAGCAAATGCAACTTATGAAGCTATCTCAGACATAACATAAAAGATGTGTTATAAAACTGTCAAACAAGTAACTGTTGTTAACAATAAAGAAAGGCTATTAAGTACAGAGGATCACATTTTCCTGTCAATTGCTTTTTTTTAATATTCTTTTCCCAAAGCAATAATGAAATTCTGCAGTGCAAGAAAATATGCTTGTTTCTAATACAAGGTTTTGCCTTGTAAAGCAAGGGTTAAATTGACAAGATTTTGAAATGCTTGTATGTAACTGCAAGACTGACAACTTGTTTAAGGAAGCATAAAAACAGTTAAAATAGATAAGTAATAATGGCTATGTGTCTATGGTGGGGTACTACAACTTCCACATTAATTGCTCTTATCATCATTGTAAGATTTGTGTTAATAAAAGTATTAATCAAGTAACAGTTGTTGGTAATGTAACATTCTTTAAAGAAATAGCATTAAATGCAATGCCTATATGCTGGACATAAACACTCACATGTACATCTACATGATGGGATACATTCCTATACTGTTGAATGACTGCGCTGTATGATATGTTTGTGGTACTGTCCATTGTCTGTATATCTGCCATGGCGTATTGGTAATACACATTAGCTGTGTGCGCAGGCTACGGGGTCCGACCCTTGCAAAGGCCGTTTAGTTAGTTGCAGGGCAAAACAAGCCCATTGGATACAGAGGGAGTAAGGCACATTAAAGCAGTTGGTAGCGGGTGTGCATGGGTTTGCGCGGTGTTAGGCACTGCTGACCTCTGGTTACAGCCTCTTATGCTCGGTTAGCCTCTACATTGCTTAACCAGTGCAATACTCACATACTGGTAGCCAAACATGCTTACACCCGCTCGCTCCCACACTTGCAAATGCACCGACATTGGTGCTTGCATCTGTCACTCACACTCCTGGGTGTGAGCGAGGACCAAAATATTACCTTGTGATGCCTATTACATCGGACTACATGACTACAGTATCAGGATTGGCTGCCCATTAGGCGACGACATCATGTTCGACTGTACGGAATCAGCGGCCTGTCCAGTGAATCAATCATATTTTTGTGTACCTCATAAAATGTGCTACCACCTTGTGATGCCTATTACATCGTACTATATGAATACAGTATCGGGAATGGCTGCCTATTAGGTGATGGCATGGCATTCGACTGTACAGAATCAGCGGCCTGCTGGGTGAATCATTCATATTTGTGTGTTCCTCTTACAATCTGCTCCCACCTTGTGATGCCTATCACATCAGACTACATGACTACAGTCATAGCCAGCCTTAGGCATAGGCCAAGTAAGCGGCCGCTTAGGCCGCCGCTTTAGTGGGGGCACTTTACCAGTATTTATTTGGTGTAGGTAGACCAGAATGGGGGCACTGGGTGGTGTGGTGGGGGTGCCATTGTGCCCTTTGCCTAGGGCACCAGTTGACCTAAGGCAGCTCCTGACTACAGTATCAGGAATGGCTGCCCATTAGGCGATGGGATGGCATTTCACTGTACGGAATCAGCGGCCTGTCCAGTGAATTAATCTTTTTTTGTGTTCTGCATACACTCTGCTCCCATCTGGCTGATACATGGGAACTGAGACTCTTCAATACAGACAAGTAGTTGGGTTGTGGTAGCCACATCCGTCAGGTGAGTCATGCTACCACATACCTATTATAGGTTTACCACCTTTTCAATTGGCCAAGGTGGGACTTTAGGGTTACCACCTGTCCCACTTTGCGAGGGACACTACGAAAGTAATCAAGACATAGCAAATGTCCTGATTACAGGACATTATTATATTATATGTTTCATTAATAATTGCATAAAACAGTGATTTTATATATAAAACTTCTATATGTTATGTGAAGTAGCATAAGCAATTCAAATGTAACTAGATTAAGCTTTTATTTGTGCAAATAAGTATAATCCTGTACTATGCACGGCTGGAGGTATGTTTTGTCCTGGAAAGTCTGACATTTCTACAGAACATGTCCCACTTTGGCCATTTGGAAAGGTGGCAACCCTATAGGACCTGTATGTAGAGACGTCAGACTTTGCAGGGCAACAGATACCCACAGCAAGTAGAAAGGGGAGTATTTCACTGTTTTGCTTAAATAAAAGGTTACTCTTGTAGCATTATAGTTGCTTATACTGTTACTTATAACATTTAGGTGTTTCAGGTGAACATAATTGTTTTATGCAACTACTACAGACAATATAGGTAATCTTTGTCCTAAATCACAGGACATTTGTCATAATTAGTTATTTTGCAGGACACAACTGCCCAAAAGGGAGTGTCCCTCACAAAGGTGGACAGGTGGTAACCCCAACCCTATTATTCTATCAACTTTCTAAGGTAGTCGGCGGAACATGCGCTTTCTCTCACTATCAGATCTCTCATGCAAATGGGGAAGAATGAACACTGAATCATTGACACTGCATAATGACCTCAGGGACACATTTAGAAGGTTGGTGCTATTAACCTGACACACTGATGGACACAGAGCACATCTGTATTCATACACATTGTCTGAGGTACATGCTGTTTATGACTCTTACATGTTGTCATTATTCATTATGTGTATTCCGCCACCTTTCCTCCTAATATCACCAGTTCTAGGAGGGTTTAGTTAGGACTGTGTTAGATTCTGATTCATAATCATGGATGTCCCTGGTAATTGGGGACAGTTCAATGATATGGTCCCTATGTGTTCCCCCAATGGTTTATGGACTGTCCGGTAGATGTGCTCTTAAGGTTTGTGAGGTATGGGCGTCTGCTATACCCACATCAGAATATTACTTACACCCACGGGGTGGTCCTAATACATGTCTGCCAGCCAACACCTGCATGCCTAGGCCCATAATCGCATACCCATAGTTCCCCTACCTGCCACTACTCTACATCACTCATCCTTACTCTGGGCGCAGGTGGGTGGAGGTGGGATATGAACACACCCCTACACACTGCCCACTCTCCCTGTGTCAGGATACATATCATACATTGTGTGAACCCATGTGTTATCAGTCTTGCACAACCTACTGCTCCATGTACAGCTACATCCTGGTCGTAATAGTGTTTACTCCCATTGGCTGGAAGGACAACATTTTTGGTGTGCCACAAGGGACGTAGCTCTCCATGTTTAAATTGTAGACCTTGTAGATCTCTCCCACTGGTGGTTTCCTGCCGGTGGTTTGGGAAGCAGTGTTGTATTTAACTTTATTGTGTGTCTGTATGTCTCACCCGCCTAGGTGGGGGAGGGGTGGGAGGTAGACATTTGTTGACTTGACCTCCCACCAACATATGCCCGGTCTAAACATATGTTACCCGTAACTGCTGTAACATAACCTAGGTATATACAAGTGTATATTTACTGTAACATATATATATATATATATATATATATATATATATATATATATATATATATATATATATATATATATATATATATATATTTACATTAATATATACAGATATATCTGCATATGTATTCATAGGTTCATAGGTAGGTACTAGGCTATTGGTGCTAGGGCCTATATAAGCCTAGCCAAAGGTACCCTGGCTTTCGCCACCCAAGAAAATTATTTTCCTGTGCCACTGTTGAGCAGAGCCACATAAGTGATCCCCGGGGTGAATTTCCTATCTCCCATCCAATCATCAAGATTTTTCTTGAAGAGCGCTAGTGAGGAGCTTTGTTTGATATAGATAGGTAGTTTGTTCCAGAGTATGGGAAATCTCTGGGACAGGAATCTATCCCTCGAGCATGTTCTGTTTATTATGGTGACAAGGTTTAGGTCCCTAGACCGTGTAGCTCATAGTGATTGGGATTTCTTTAAGTGGAGCATGTCTAAAAGCTCTGGGTTTGACATAGCTTTGTGTGTTAGGCAGAGATCGCCTCTGAGTAGGCGATATGCAACGGAGTAAAGCTGCAGTTTTTTGAGACGGTCTGCATAGGGCATCTGTTTGAGGCCAGTAATCCTCTTTGTGAGGTATTTCTGTGGCCTTTCCAGTTGTTGTAGATGTCTTGTGAGGTACATACCAAAAGGGGCATTGTACTCTATAATGTGTCTAATGAGTGATGAGTAGTGGGGAACAATGACCTCTTTTTTCCTGGATGAGAAACCTTTTGTGATGAGGTGTGCCATGTAGAAGGATTTCCTGACTACTGTGGTGATGTGATTATCAAAAGAGAGACTACTGTCCACCTGTGTCCCAAGGTCTCTTATCACACTTTCAGTGTTAAGTAGACTACCGCCTATGTGGTAGTTCATGGGTACTGAGTTTTTACCAAAAGGGATGACAATGCACTTTTTGGCACTGAGCTTGAGGCCATGGCTTTGACACCAGGCATCTGTCGCAGCGAGGCCCTTTTGTAGGATGTCCACATCTTTTGGAGTTTTGATTATGGCTCCTAGTTTGCAGTCATCTGCGAACTGCATTAGCCAAAGACTTTCTGTGTTGGCCTGTACTTCAGAGAAGTAGATACCAAACAGGAGAGGACCCAGGACTGAACCCTGTGGTACTCCACTTGTCACTGGTCTGAAGTTGGATTTGGAGTCTGCTACTTTCACAGTGTGGGTTCTGTCAGTGAGGTAGTTGGCAACCCATCTTGTGACATAGGGATTTATACCTAGTTTAGTGAGTTTATCTATAATTCCAGAGTGGGGGATGGTGTCAAAAGCCTTGGCAAGATCTAGATAAGCTGTGTGAACCACCTTACCCTCATCTATGGCTTTGGTCACTGTATGTATATATTATCTTGATATGTATATTCATATCTTGCTGTCAGATATATATATATATATATATATATATATATATATATATATATATTTATATTTGTATGTGTATGTATATATACATATATAGATATATATATGTGTGTGTGTGTGTATATATGTCGATATATATATATATATATATATATATATATATATATATATATATAGTATATATGATTATATATATGTACATCTGTGTATTAATACATTCCCTGCTCATACGCACTTACACATGCGTAATAGTGTTTATATATGCTTCACCAGCATACTAGTGCCTTATTCATTATAACACCGACACTTCACTACAGTTATCTCGTAATCGGTATGTAGCACGTTATACAGCAGACAGATGTCGCTATGTGTTCATGTACGAATTACCGATGGTAATTGGAATGTGATAGTGTGATTCAACCCATCCCTCTTCTGCACAGCCTATTATTCCATCTATTGTCAATTTTTGTATGGGCACATTCCTATTATTTATGTCAACAAATGGAATGCATGTGTTACAGAATTTGTACTTCAACATATATTGTTGTCTGCATGTGAGTATGCATATATACCCATTACAACCTAGCTGACCTCCACGGGGCAGTCCATTAGAACCGGCCCATCCAACCCTGGCACGCCTGGATCCATAATTGCATACCCATAGTTCCTCCACCCCACCCGTGTTAAATTTACATGCGTAACATCCATTATCCATGCAGCCATGACACACCTTTACACATTGCCCTCTCCAGAGCTTTTGGGGCCCTACACCCATTTTGTTCCACCTCGTGTATTCACTGGGTCTCCCACCATGTATATTTGCACATACGTGCATTTCCTGGGATTATGGACTCCGGCCATTTGCGCTTCCCAGTTTGTGGAGGTCGCAGCATGGGACTACATTCAGTCTGTGTGTAAAGTAGACGTAGCATTTCAACGATGTTACTCCCACTGGTAAAGCACTGCCTGTAGTGTGAGTAGCGGTACCCTGCTCACTCCTGGGCAGCTTTTTATGACATACGCTGAAAGCACTTTATAATACCAACATTGCTCTTGATTCCCTTCACATCCCTTGTGTATGCTTTACTGTTACAAAGTCCATTCTTCATATATCTATATCTATCTATATATATATATATATATATATATATATATATATATATATATATATATATACACACACACATATATATATATATATTTTTCATGTTTGTAGATATATATCTATACACACACATATGTGTGTGTGTGTGTGTGTGTGTGTGTGTGTGTGTGTGTGTGTGTGTGTATATATATATTACATCTGTACATACAAACATATATTTCCTATGCTGGGAGCTGCTTACACCTGTGCAGTCGCACTCGCCTATGCTTACTGTGCGTTACATATGTTTACTGCCGCTTATTTGTACTTAGTTGTGCCTTATTCATTATGACAATACCACTTTGATTGAAAGGATCTGGCTAATAGTCCCATGCGATACCCACGTTCAACTTTACATGTTTAAATGTCAGCTTTACAGCAGAGCAACATTCATTCCACAAGGAAAATGATATGTGCTATTGTCAAACTTGAACCGTGAATGCCTTTTCATTAGGCGGATGCTCTAACCACTGCACTATTGGTGTTCTGCTTCATTTATATGTATACACTTGGTTCATAATTACTCGAACACACGCCTCATCACTTCACTTACACAGCAGACTTCCATTTTCCTGTTGGGAAAACTGCACTACTACACATGCGCCATTCCCTATTCCCTACTGCTCTGGACCCGTGCAGCATGTTGACTCACTCCCAGGATATTCAGACCTCCAAAGCCTATAGTTCTGGCACATGCATGTGTTCGATTGTCAGGGTGTTCATATGGTCATCCGAGTTTAGGCTTCTCTGACTGGGGACCGGGACTGCCCTGTACCTAGTTGAAAGTCAGACTTAGCACGGGGAGATCATTTGTTCCACTTTTTGCGTCCTACCTGTGGTTGGGGATGCAGAGGTGTGCTCACCTATGGCCATCCTGATATATAACAGCATTAAATAATACAGGGATTTCCGCTGCTGTTTCCTTTCACATTCGTTATGACTGCTATATTGTGACCATGTTCATTCTTCATATCTACATATATATATATATATATATATATATATATATATGTGTGTGTGTGTGTGTGTGTGTGTGTGTGTGTGTGTGTGTATATCGATCTGTACATACACATGCAAATATACCTACATGCTTATTTACATTTCCCATACCGTTGAATCACCGGCACTTACCGTCGCACATACACACTTGCATACCTGCTTACGTCTAGGGTTGCCACCTTTTCAAATAGCCAAAGTGGGGCATTTTCAGGACGCACATCAGATTTTACAGGCCAACACATACCCACAGGCAGTACAAAGATTAGAACTTTACTTATTTGCCTAAATGAAAGCTTATTCTTGTAGCAGTTTAGTTGCTTAATCTGTTTCTTGTAACATTTAAATATTTTACATACAGAAATAACTGTTTTATGCAACTGTTACATGAAATATGAGACACAAGTATTTCCTACAACCACAGGACATTTGCCATTGTATTATATTTGGTCTGGACACAACTACCCAAAAAGGGACTGTCCCTCGCAAGGAGGGATAGGTGGTAACCCTACGTACGCCTGCTTAAAGCACCTTAAGCACCCTATATCCGACTGCCACTATGCAAATGTGTAAGGTGTATATTCCCGATAATGCACGTGGGGAGATGTGCATCATGGTCAGGTGTTTAATCCTGGGTCGTAGGTTCTGCAGGTCCAGCTGGAGGCTGAGCAGTCTTGTGGACAACTACTGCTCATACAACTTGTGTCCAGATGTATACAGGACTGGACATCATGTCGTGACACCATGTCTAATGTTTAGAGCAGATACTTATCCCATGAGGGATATCCAAATATTGTGGGGACCGATGACTTTCTTTCCTTTACGGCAATAAGGTAGGGTTATACATGCAAGGAATACATAGTTTGCAATCCTGAGACTGCCTGGGGTGAGACCGCCTACTAGATATGGGTAGGGGTCACTATGTGCAAATATGGCTGCGCCTATCTAGCAGCCCGAGTATGGGTGGTTTTGGTGGATGTTCAGGAAGGGGGGTGGTGTGCTGTGAAGGAGATGATGGATATTCAAATATGTATCCAGGTGTGTTGGAGTTGGATGGCTCAGTTTAGGCCAGGCCATTATGTGGGTATGTGCCAGTAACGTTTCTGTACATGTGTATTGCACTTTTTAATGTTCACATGTTTGTGGAATTGTATTGTGGATGTGAATATCTGTTCTTTCGTTATCTTCCTGATTCACCCAGTGCTCCCTTGTAGACCTCCAGTTCACCTATTGTGCATCCAACCCAGTCTCCCCTTGGCGAATTATGACATTACCAGTCACCCCCACCCCCATATTCCACACACACCATCCATCCCTTCTCTAGTTGATGGCCCATGGCACAGTCAACAGAACACATTGCGTACACTACATATCTCTAGGACCAATATGGTTGTGAGGACTACCCTAGCATTTCTGATCATCCACATGCTGTACTTCACACACATAGGTACACGCAAATACTTATCTTTAATGACATGGTAGGTAGACCCGGGTAATAACCGTTCATCTATGGGCCGTCCTGACAAGGATGACTTGGACCACGAATGGGCAGATATTGGGCGAATGCTCTGACCACTGGTAAGGTTGCCACCTTTTCATATGACCTGGATGGGACATTTTCGGGACACACATCAGAGTTTACAGGCCAACACATACCCACGGTCAATACAAAGGATAGTACTTTCATTTTATGCCTAGATATACGCTTTTATTGTTGTAGCAGTGTAGTTGCTTATTCTGTTTCGTTTACTTGCTTATTCTGTTTCTTGTAACATTTAGGTATTTTATATACGGAAATAAGTATTGTATGGGACTATTACATAAAATATGGGACATATTTATGTCCTACTATCGCAGGACATTTGACATTTATAGTGGTTTTGGTATGGACACACCTGCCTAGAGGGGGACTGTCCCTCACAATGTAGAACAGGTGGTAACCCTAACCATCGGGCTAGGCTTAGCAATTGGCGGCATGCTAACACGATGCGTTTCACTTCCACTTGGTATAACTAGTGACACTACAATGGAATATGGGCACATGGTTTTAAATATAATTTGTTCGAAGGACGGGGACTCAATATTCAGCTACGTGCCTTTGTATTTACTTTTTATTTTGGTGTTCGCAAAAATGTCTTGTATGCTTTGCATACATTACAGTATCTACAGACACTGACAGGAGTGATTACTATTAGAGGCAGGCTGTACTAGTCAGCATTTTAGGTTCCGTGTATGCAGCCGACATATTCACGCCTCCGTGCAGTGCTTGGACACGCCCCCTGAACTCATACACGTTTCCTATGCACGTGACCATTACAGGAGCGTGCTTCATTAATATGCATGTGGTACTGCTGCTCCATCTCTACGCCGCACGGTCGGCGCAAGGCTAACGCCGTCCTTGCACCGAGCTTCATGAATCCGGGGGTCTGTTTGCATCAGTTCTAGTGTATAGTTTATAAATTGTTGGAAGGTAAGTTATTGGTCTATAGTTTTTAGGACAGGTTGCAGGTTTGCTCTTAAGTAGGAGTATTGTTTTTCCTGTTGTTAACCAGGCTGGTGGCTTGTTCAGGGTGTGCATATAAATAGTTCTGACTCATAGCTAAATCTTTATGTAAAGATGTTAATACTTTTAGCTAGGAGTTAGGTACTGCATCTGGGCCTGGGGTTTTCTAATTAGGAGCTTTTCTTATCTTTGTTTCAATCTCTCTGGCCATTACTTCATCTTATTTCATATTCTGTACATTTGAACTTTTCATTTTTTTTCTTTTACTTTTCTATCTATTTAGCATCTTTGTTATGTTCCACAGAATCTTCATAGATATTTCTCCAAAATGGATCTATTTCTTCTTTTTTTGGAGGTGTTTTAATTCCTTTTGCCTTGTTTCCCAATTCCCCATAAAACGTTTTTGGGTCATTAATAAATTTATTATTTTGTACTTTTCCTTTATATTTATCTGCATATCTTCTAAGTTTTTTTCTGCTTGTGCTGATATTTGTAGTTTATTATTCTCAATAGTGCACAATAGATCCCAATGTGTTCTGATACTGCGCATTGTTTTTAAAATGTCTATCTTTCTGAGTATTTTTGATCAGTTTCCTCTGCTATATTCTTCTAACAGTGACACTTCTTGTCTTAATTGCTTTACAGTTTTCTCTATTCAATACTTCCATGATGGAATTAGATTTCTCCCCTTCCTTTCCCTTACTACCCCATGTTTTCATGGTAAGACTTTATCTGTTATTAATTTAGCTGCACAGTAATATATCCTGTTTACTTCTGTAATATCACACGAATCTCTATGGACAGTCCTAATTACTATGTTCATTTGTTTTATCAAACTTCTAACTTTGTCGGTGTTATTGACTTTCTGTATTCTATTTCTTTCATTGATCTTAATATGTCTGTCCATTTCTATTAAATCAAGCAACTCTTCTCTTAGATAATTTTCATCTAAACTGATGGCACATTCTTTGTTCTCCATTTCCTGAGGGCATTCTATAGAAAGTTCCAGAACATCTTTCTGTGCCACATTCTCTTCAGTTTCATCCTGTGTCATCTGTTCTTTCATACGAGACCTCACTGGCCTATCACTCCACAGCACTGACTGCACCAGAGTTGTCACAGTTTCCTGTTTCTTCTCTTGCTGTGCAACTTCAGCTGAACATTTGTACTGGTTTCCTATGAAAGATTCCAAAGTATCTTCATATGGCAACTGATCGGATGTTTCTCCTTAATTTGGGGATCCATCGGTCTATCCTGCTGTGATGTTATCTGAGTTAGATTTTCTACACTAAATCCTTCACTTTTCAGGTAATCCATAACCTCAGTTTCTGTATCTTTAACTTCTCCATTACTAATCCTGTTTTCTACTTTTCCTCTTTGGAAAACTTATTTTTTGTATTGTATAATTTTCTATGTCTGGATGCCTTTGCCTGTATTTCTCTTCAAATATCTTTGGTGTTGCTCTTTTGTATCAGTTTTGCTTTTTCCTTTGCATAAATATAGCACCATATTAAATCCCTTTTTCTTTCCTATGTCCATATTTCTTCTTCAAATGTCTCTTGCTCCTCCTGTTTTGCCTTACTTTGGGGACTCATTGTTTCATTATGCTGTGATGTAACCTGTGTCAGACTTTCTGCATTAAATCCTCCTTCACTTCGCAAGTATTCCATTACTTCATCTTCTATTTTTAACTTCTACTTTACTAATCTTTGTTCTACATTCCCTCTTTGTAATATTTTTTTTTTATTGTGAATTTTTCCATATTTGGATACCTTTGCCCGTATTTCTCTTTGAATTTCTTTGGGGCTGCCTTTTTTATGCTGATTAATTTAGCTTTCTCCTTTGCATAAATACTGGTTGGCAGTAAACATGAGGCAATTTTTCATTGTCTCAGGATGCCCATATCCACCAAGCTGGTAACTGATATAGTGGGAAAGTTCATATCCATTACAACAGGCCCTTTTTTATTAACTAGATGTTTGGAGTGAGAATATAAAGTAATGTCAGGAATATCTGGTTTGCAATTCTGGAGGCAGTGCTTGCCACTGCAAACTATTTGCCCTGTGTGCAACGAGGTATTGCTGAAATTTCAAGGGTGTTTTTACAAGAAAAAATGTTAACTCGAGGTGTCTGCACCTATACAGGGCACTACCAAACACTTGAAGGTAAACTGATAAGTAGACAGTGATGATTTATGGATGAATTTAGGGAGATATTCTGAAGTTAGGTAAGACAGCAACAAAACAAGCAGTGCTTACTGAGAAGAAAGGATTAGCTTTATCAAGAATGATGAAAAGAGGGCATTTGCCTAAATGGCTACTGCCTGAATACTACTAGTGTTTGTCTCATCACAGTTTCACACTGCTGGAATACAATGCTCCTTTACTTCTTCTCTCACCAGAAGCAAATCAGTAGCATCAGTACCAAGATGACAAGCAGACCACAGGCTTTTTGGTGATCCACAGTCTTGTCCCAGATGATGCAGAGGTCTGTAAGCTTGCTGTAGCCTTTTCCTTTTAGATGTCTTGAATAGCAAACAGACCAATCAGGAAGTTCCAACAGAGACACTCACTGCCCAATCAGAAGCATTCTGGAATCAATGCATGCTGCTCCTTCTCTCAGCAGGAGCAAAATATAAGCAGAAATTCCAAGCTGGAACCTATGAATCAGTTATTAGGCTTTCTAGTGATCATCAATTTCCAGGAAAAAATGTCTCTATCCTCCTTCTGTTACCATGAGCAAAACAGAAGCACTGATCCCAAAATGACTACTGAGAGGCAGAATGTGGGCTCTCCAATAATTCGTGGTCTTGGAGTAGATGTTGCAGATTTTAAGTGTAAGATGGAAAAATGGGTTAATATCCTAAAAGTTGCAGTGTTCAGTAAGCAGTTAAATATGAAAAAGGGGGTAATTTAAGATTTAGCTAAGCAGGGAAAATCTAATTTAAGAACAAGATATATTGGAAGAGGGTCAGCATTTTGTATTCTGGCTCTATGGAATACAATGAGATGGCCAATAAATTTAAATAGCTAAAGGGGAGTGATTTCACAAAATAATAAGTTTGTGCTTGCCCACAATAGCCAAGGAAAGAGGACAGGGAAGGAAATATGAGGTTAAATTAACATAAGGGGCAGGTAACTAGAAAGACAGTTGATGTTAAAATACAACAGTACCACAAAGGGAAGGTGAGGAAAAAGTTAATCTTAATCTTATGTGACTCGCAAGAGACACAGCTGTGGTCTCCTTCCTAGTTTAAATTCTCAGTTAAAAGCAGAATACAAGTAAAACATGGTGTAAATATAAAAAAACCTCAATATACAAAACAGAAGGCAACAAAGCTATAGAAAATAAAAGCAAAAAGAAACAAATCTTTCCCACACAGCAATTTGTGGCAGAGTCTGAGTGAGGTTTTCTAGTAAAGAAACATACACACACATGCACAAAATCATGCCTGCTCACACAATAATAAAAGCACCCTTGTCACTGAATAATCTTTTTGTAGTGAATCTATGTCTGAAATTATCTTTAACCAAAACTAGTTTTAAAGAGACCTCTTCACTGATACCAGGAAATGCGTCTGCATTTAACCTAGTCTGCCATTTATAGTCACATAAGTGACATAGTTCAATATAATTACCAGTATCCCCATTTCTAACTGCATTTTCAATAGCTTTTTTTTTACTTGAAATTCAGATGAGTATGACTCAGATATGACACTAGTATACTTACAGCCATGATTTCCAAGTGTTGGATCACAACACAGTAGTGGATGTCATGCTATTTCCAGTGGGTCACAGCAACAGAAAAAAACAAAACAGAAAATATCTGGAATATAACTTGCTATATGAATATGTAGTCTGCCATAAGTAAACTCCACCCATATCATCAGTTGTATTCCCTATATGCATATTCAGTCAGCGTAGCACCAGTAACCTGCTACATTCCACAAGAAAATCAAAGAAAAAATGGAGAAGGGATGAGAGCACAGTTAAACTTTTAAAGAGTGAAGGGCTCATTTTCTCTGGGAGCCTAGCCAATCAGTGAAGAGCAAGCAGTATAGTTATACCAGCTGTTCCAAACTAGGGATGCAGAGATACAGGCAAATCTAGGAGATAGCTGCATTTGTGAGCATACATCAAATCAATGTCACAAAGGCTCGATTTTTTTTTATCCAAAGAACTACAAACACTTTCTGTCTACTACTTTGGAAACATAGTATGTCAGCATATATTCTGCTATTTCAGCACTGTGACAGCATCTGTACTACATTTTGTGTGTATGTCTGTCTGTACTTTCATATAGATATACACATGTACATATGTATATTCACTTGCAGATCTCTGCATGTTTGTGTATTTGGTGCATTTGTTGTATAAGGGATACATCTGCTAATATTGGATAGCATCTTGTACAAGGTCTCCCTCTGAATTGTTTTTATAGACAAGCCCAATTAAAGGAGCTGCAGCAATCAGTACCTTACCTGAACATATTAATGTTATGATTTATAATGCATGCAGGTGCAACATGATTGCAGTGAGGGATAGTTACGAAGTAAGTTATTATTTAAAGTAAAAGTAGCATTCCATACAATAGCATACAACTAATTTCAATACTAGACCTATGATAATAGTTGCTTTATGATGCAGCTGTTGTAACATTACAGGCAGACTCTGAACAAGAACGTCAGCCATGATAGGAGAATGGAATGCAAAACTGAGGCTATACAGGAAGAAACTGAGTACAGATAAGGCAGTTGTAATGACAGCAAATAGGGAAAATCAGAAGAAGCTGAGAATTAACCTAGATGGGAAATAGTGAAACAGGTTATCAACTTCAAGTATCTGGGAGAGGTGGTTGAGAAGAAGGGAAATCTGAATTAGAAGGTCAATGCTAGAATCTGAATGGCTGCAGCCGACTAACATAGAGTGTCACGGGTAGTGTGTGATAGAAGAATGCGAAAAAAGTTGAAAAGTAAGGTTCACAAAACAGTGGTATGACCACCACTACTGTATGGTACAGAAACTTGGGTAGGGAAGGCAGAGTATTTGAGGAAGCTGGAGGTGATGAACATGGCATGCTTGAGATGAGTGTTAGGATGCACAGTGTGGGACAGATGAAAAAATGAGGACATCAGAGTAGAAGCTCAAGTAGCTCCAACTGCAAGGAAGGTCAAAGAGAACAGATTGCAGTGGTCTGGGAAAGCAAAAGATAAAGTGGTGAAGAAGATTAAGGAGACACAGGAAAAAAGCAACAGGAAACAAGGGTGCCCAGCAAAGAGAAGGATGGTATGTGTAAGAGAAGACCTGCAACAGTAAGGCATGACTGTTGAAGAAGGTTAGAGAGTGGCAGTGACTTAAGAGAAATGGTGACAGTTGACACAATACCCTGATCCCATGTTGAAAAAATGGGAAAAGGGAAGATGATGATGAAGATGAGATTAAAATTAAACCTAATTATTGGAGTTATATAGGCCAATGTAAATTAAATGAGGTCAACAAAACATAAAATAAAAATGTAATTTGAAGATCAATGGATCAAATAACTAAAGAGTATTTATAACTCACAGAGGATAAAATCATGTTATATTAATACAGATGTAAGACACTGTAGTTATGACATCACACCACATGTAGATTGGTAGCAACTATTTTATGATTTTATTAAGATGAAAAGGTGTTTTGAGAGGATGTTCAAAATCTTTTTATAACACAATGTCAGGCAATTGTAATTTGACTATAATGTTGATACTTATAAATACACTTATTCCTGGTTATATAAAATATCTGGTTATCCACTGATGTGAAAATTTGGCAGTTGTGAGAAAAATACTAATAAAAATTAGAAAAAGAAAATATGCCATAATTTCAGAATTTACTTTGGTCAGCCCAGTACAATATATCAAAATGAATATATTAAAGCTATAAACTTATGAAGTAAGGAAACAGAAAATAACTGGAATATAACTTGCTATATGAATATTTTAAATGTTGGAATACATTTTATTCTTCATTAGAAAATATTCTGGAAATACTGATGGTCAAAAATAATTATTGTTATCAGTTTATCAATATATGCTTATATTAATAAAGATTATTAGTGTTGATTGCGCATCAGTAATTGCAAATAGTTTACATATCATTTGTTGTAAAATCAATAACAGATGTTTGGAGAAAGAGTAATGCATGCAACACATTTTTTTATGTTGTCTATATGGACAAAAGTCAGGTCAGAGTTGTGTCAAATTGCAGCTTTTTGAAGTACTGCATTGATTTGACAGAACAACTTGCAATTCTGCACCGAACATTTGCACAAAAAAGAATGCTTTTGCAATATTAATCTTGCCCTTTCTTTAAATATATTCTATATACCTACCTAATGGTTTTCACTAATATTTATCCTTACTTTTGATAAATTCTGCATATCTTTCCTATAGGTTTTTTGATAAATTCTACATATCTTCCCAGTAGAGTTCACCAAATAAGGTAAGATTGCAAATGGCATTTGACCTTCAAAATGGCCTTGAAATACATGACACCTATAAAATTACTCCTAGACTTTAAGGGAAAAAATATAAAAATTGTCAAAATGCATTGAAATTCATACGTCATGGTATACTGTTATTTTGAACAAGATAGAATTTAAGTTTAATCTTTATCCATACTAGTCTTAGTTTGTACTTGTGTTAACTTTTTTATTGTGATAAAATTGTAAACTTTTATGTTTTCTATTTCAAATTTCACCTTTATTTTGCAAATAGTGCATATAGGTCTACCATCTTTTTTATATGGTCTTGTGGTTTATTTTCTAATTCTACCTTTATTTTTTCTTGCTGCATTTTTTACTTATAAAACTTTTAATTAAAAATATTTGAGAAAATGCTTTCTTTTTTTCACATGCAAGGTAGGCCAGTCACATAGAAAGGATTTTTCTAGCTTATGATATGTAGTGGACCTCACAAAAAGTGGTTTGCTAATTTTAGGTTAGGTTTGTACCTTGGGTTCTTTCACAGAAAGGCTGCAGCCTTACTGACTGAGGGTTAAGCAATAATTATTGAATGTGTTAAGAATCAAACAAGCATATAGAATTTCTATAGTTTCATTGTTTAGGAATTTTATGGATTGGCTGAGAAGGCCATTCATAACTCAGTCTCCAGATAAGTAGTACCTAAGCATTTTTTTGAATACATTAAGTGAATTACTTCTCCAACTCACTAGAGAGGCAATTTGTTCTAAAATATCATCATGGATTAAGTAATACATTTTAATCTACCTGAAGTGCAACAGATATCTAATGTGTATGTAAAGCCCATGCTTCTGGACTTGTGTTTATAATGTAAAATATCAATATTCAGTAACATTCTGAGTTCCTCATCATGTGTAGCTTTATAAGCTAAGCATAATTTTTCATGCAGGTTCATATATCTTATTGAAAAAAATCTGACAAAGTTGTATTGAAAGAATGAGAAAATCTCAATTATTATTTTCATAAATTTCCTCTAAACCCTTTCTAATGGGAGTAAATAATTCTTTGAACAGTTATACTACAATTATTTATATTCCAAAATGGATAGTACATAAACAGTTTAGTCAATACTACAGAACTGCAGAATGAGAATTTTTTTTTAATATTAGTCCAGATTTTTCATAGCTTTCCTTTTCACATGTTGGGCTTTTGCTTTGAATTTTAAGTTATTAGTGATCTTAACACCAAGGTCCTAGTATTCTGAAAATTCTAATAGTTCAAAACCACCCAGTGATATACTAACCTAAAAGATTAATGTTGCCAAATAGCATAATCCTGCTTTTATCCTGGTTGATGTTTAGGGTCTATGTCAGAACACCGAGAAATCAAAAAATTGAACGCTCACATGAGCGAATAATCAGGAACTCAAAATTGCAGCCCCCCACAACCCCCGCTAAATATATATTCCTTCTCCAAGATCGCACTACAGTGAGGAAAAGGCAAATATTCTGATCTTCACTGTACTGCGATCCAAAAAACTAAATATCAAATTCCTAATTTTTCGCTCATGTGAGTGCTCAATATTTTCATTTTTCATCATTCTAAAGTAGACCCGATGTTTAGACCAGAATTGCTGAACCAATATCTCAGATTATTGAGGTACCTAATAAAATGTGCTTTCCCTTTAATGTTGGACAGAGTAACTCTGGTTAATGTCATCCATTAATTAACAGATCCAATATAGCCTTCAAGATGGTAGAAGTAAGAAAAACAAATTAAACAATATGGGCCCAAAGCAGAATCCTGGGATACACCTGAAGTAATTCTAGTCCAGTCTAAAAATTGATTTAATATATTTATTGTTTGTTTCTAGTTGTAAAGAAATACTGCTTCCCCGTTGGTAATATATGGTCCAATACAATGCTTCTTTAAGGAATCAATAACTATATGGTGAAGGATGTTATTGAAGCCTTTTGAAAGATCTAAACAAATGACTCATGCACTTAACCCCTGATCCAGAGTGATACTAACTGGTTCATAGAAATCAATCAAGTTAGTGAATATGGATCTGTTTCTAATAAATCCATGCTGAGTCAGATTACATAATGCTCCAATTTTGTCATTAGATTCCAATAATCCAATAATAATTCCACCTTGCCTTCATCTGTGGATGAAAGCAGGGTGGTTCATACAGCCTACCTTGATCTGGCCAAGGCCTTTGATACCATTCCCCACTCAGGATTCATAGAAAAACTCATTAAGCTAGGCATCAACCCCTATATCACTAGGTAGGTTGCAAACTGGCTCACAGATAGAACCCACAGTGTGAAAGTAGCTGACTCCAAGTCAGACTGCCGACTAGTCATGAGTGGAGTCCCACAGGGTTCAGTCCTGGGTTCTCTCCTGTTTGGTATCTACTTCTCTGAAGACCAGGCCAACACAAAGGGACTCTGGCTGACAAAGTTCACAGACGATTGCAAGTTGGGAGCTATTATTAACTCCCCAAGTGATGTTGACATCCTACAGAATGGCCTTACTGAGACCAACGACTGGTGTCAGAACCATGGCCTTAAGCTCAATGCCTAAAAATGTGTCATCATCCCCAGTTCCTATGAATTACCACATAGATGGTAGTCCACTAAACACAGAAGACGTTATAAGAGATCTGGGAGTACAGGTTGACAGCAACCTCTCTTTTGATCACCACATTGCCACTGTGGTCAGAAAGTCCTTTTATGTGGCACATCTCATTACTAAGGGTTTTGCATCTAGGAAGAAAGAGGTCAATGTCTCCCTCTACTCTTCCCTCATTAGGCCAATCATCGAGTGCAATGCCCTATTTGGCATGTACCTCACTAGACCTGCAACAACTGGAGAGGCAGCAAAAGTATCTCACAAAGAGGATTCTAGGCCTTAAACACTTATCCTGTATGGACAGACTCAAAAAACTTCAACTATTCTCTGTTTCATATTGCCTACTTAGAGGCGATCTCTGCTTGAATCACAAAGCCATGTCTGACCCAGCTAAGTTAGAAATGCTACATCTAAAGAAATCCCAATCCCTCCACACCACTCACTCCAGAGACCTCAACCTCACTACCACAATCAACAGAATGTACTGGAGGGACAGGTTCATAACCCAGAGACTGCCAATGCTATGGAATAGACTTCCCATACATATCAAGCAGAGCACCTCGCTGACCCTCTTCAAGAGAAATCTCGATGAGTGGATGGGAAATAGAAAATTCACCCCAGGGATAACTCGACAGAGGCACGGGGAACTAAGGTTGGGTGGCACAATGCCAGGGTAATCCTATGGCTAGGCTTGTAAAGGCCACAGGACCATTAGCCTAGTACACACCTATGAACCTATAAATAAAGAATACATCTTTCAAAGACTTAATTAATAAGGGAGTCAAGCTGACAGACCTGTTGTATTTACTTGTGCAAATGGCACCATTCTTGAATATGGATAACACTGGTTAATTTCCCTGTTGGTGGGATAAAAACATTTGAGAATAGTTTATTAGATATAGATGTTAAACAAGGTTCAATGGAACTCTTGTTTTTAACAAGAATGCACCCCACTATATTTTTTGGGACATGATTACTCACTTCTTTTACTTTATCTAGAGATTTTGTAACCGCATCTTCACTATTAACTAGGGGTACATTTGATGTGCTGTCAATTTCTCAGGGCTGAAATTCCTAAGAAACTAAATTAGAATAAATATTTGAAAAATGCTCACTGACTATCTGAGCCAGTTCAATGTTGTCATGTAATAATCTGTTATTATGGTAAATGTGTTCTATACCTTTATTTTTCCCATTTATTTTGTTAATAGAAGAAAATAACTTCTTGCTTTTACTGGGTATGTAAATTTATTTTCATAACAGGTCTTAGTTTTTAATGCTAGTTTCATTTTTTTACACGTATTGCAATCTCTCTCTTAACTGATGATGTATTAAACTGTTTATAAATGGCATTTTTTATTTGCTTGTCATATTTTTTCCACCCTTATGGGCTTAAATTGTCCCTTTTTATATTTACATGTTTTTTACGTACATCTGTCAATGTTTCTAAGAATGCCATACACTGAGATACATCAGACATACTAGTTATTGTTTCATATAGTGAGTTGATTTCTAAAGCAATATTGCTATTTAATATTTTAGCACAATCAATTAAATCAAATGGAAAGGAAAAGCAGGAGCCCACATGATCCAAGTTACCCAGTGGATTTAATTTTGTTATTCTCAATTTTATCAGGAATATTTATCAAACGTTAGTCCAAAGTATTATTTCCTCTTGTTGGAAAACTAGTTGAGTATAGTTGTTCACGCTAAGCATATCAAGTAACTCCTTCCCCTCAACAGCTGATAAAAAGTATAATTTGTCCACTCAGTATTTAGATAGTTGAAATCCCATAAGACAATCAAGTTGTCTATGTGTAAAATGTTGGCCAAGCTACCTATGAATTCAAATTGAGAGTATAACGTTTGGGATGTTTACAACAGCATGCAGTATTTAGTCCTGAAACACCCACATCACTGGATAATTCACTCATTATAATCTCATAATTGGGATCAGAAAGAATTAGCTTAGATACCAACTGATAAGATACAAATAAAGCTACTCCTTCGCCCCGCTATCATTTTGTACATTAGCTTATTTTTTGTATCCAGCAAATACTAGATATTACATTACCATGGCTCTGTTAAGGCTAAGATGTTATGATCACAGTTAGAACAGAGGGCTGAAAATTCCAAGAAATTGTTTGAGAAGCTTTGTGCATTAGCATAATATATTTTAAGCTCACTATTTACATGTTTAGGCCTTCTTCTGTTAGCATCAGTTAGTAAAAGTCTGAAAAAGTTTGATCTTGTCACTAAGTTTGTCTGAGAAAACTTTACTCCCTTTAACACTGAGGTGAAAACCCCGATTGACAAATCTTTTTTGTTATGTCAAACACATTCTGATAATGATTGCAGTAAACAACATGGATATCAGATTTATTGTGTAATTGCTGAATGAATAAATGAATGAATGAATGAATGAATCAGAATGAATGAATGACTGGAAATAGCTGCAGTCTGATAGCACAGCCTCAGTTGAATCAACAGTCACTTAGATTGCTCGGACCACAGGAAATCAATATTGTAATCGCCATGTTTATTAGTTATATGGGCACAACAAAGCTAGCACCAAGTTGACACACCAAATCTAAATTTAGAGTACAGAGTCATGCAGACTTATGCAGAGTGTCAAAAAACTGGGACATTTAGTGCCCCACATATATCTGATATAGTACATCAGACTTCAGGTTAAAAGTCAGGATTGTGCAGCACAAATCAAACAGGTGACAACTCTAATGATTTTTTATTGCAAAACTGTAGAAGAATACATCATAACATACATAATATCTTAAATCTTAAAGAAAAATTCTACTGATTTTTTTTAAATAATAGGATTATTGCAGGATGATAAGATACCCTCCCTCCAACACCCTGGTTCTACAAATCTTATTGGTTTGATTGCTATCAATGTATAGTTATAGAGATTTTTTAAGGTGTGTGTTTTCTGATTTTATTATATTACTAAATGTGTCCATCCACAGTTTATCACATACTTTTTATTTCTCCATTTTATTTTGTTAGGAGATGCTATTGTTTATAGTGTGCTCTCTGAATACAATTGCTGTTAGAAACAGATGAACCTTTTTTCTGTTCTGGATTATTTTATACATTTAAGTCTCCTTTAGCCTTCCCTAATGGCATCTGTTTGTAATATAATTCTGTATGCCACTTCTGTGCAATGGAAAAAAAAAAAAAAAAATTGCGCTTATTGCTGCTTCCTCTTTAGGCTTCTTCAAATGACCACCATGTAACATTATGGCCACATGTTCGTTGTGATGTCTGACTGCTATAAGAATGATTTCTGCCATCAGCTTTGTCTCTGACTATAGATTCCAACAGCAATTGCACTGTTATTTATGCACCTGCAGTTACAGTGAGTGTACTCCCATAACTATTTTACTCAAACACTATTCGAAGCAATAAGCTTTGGCAATTCCGGTTTTACCGAAACCATAATGCCCATGTAAATTCCTATTGCTGAAACTACAAGTTCCAGTTGTTATTTTACTTAAAGACTTTCTGGGCAAGCATGTTAATTTAGCCATTGCTTACCAAAACTTTTTTTTCCTCAGGAGCACCGGTAGTTTTTCAAAGAAAAACAGCCTCTACAGTCATGCAGTAAAACTATATTAATATTTTCATTATTGAATTCTATAATTGTGAAATGAAACGTGACTTATCTGCACAGTCGAAGAAAGTAGGAGTGTTCCTGTAACATTGTTTACAGGAAATATGGTGAAAAGGAGAACGGACCAGATCTGCTTACAGACTCGTTAAGAAAGTCATTTTTTGAGGGGGTGTTGTAGTAGGTGGGGAAAACTTGGTTAAAGCCACAGCTGCTCACTTTTTACAATAAACCATCTGTGGGATACTCTAATATTGTCACATAGGACTATTGTCCATAGGACATGCTGTCTATATATTTACAAATGCTCAGTACAAAACACTAAAGAATTTGTTGATTGTTAATAGCAGTTGTTTGTTTGGTATTTTTTAATCTTCCTTTCAATAAATGAGGCTGGGATGGCAAAACTACAAGAACAAACAAACACGACGGATGAAGAATATAATTATATCTTTAAATGAAAATAAACAGAACTTAGGATTCATGATGCCTGTACAAATGCCATTTCTCTGAGTGCTAATAATGTGAAGCATTTATACTGACAGTTCAGTGAATCAAAAACAAAGGACTTTTTTTGCAGAAGGCAAGCCCATTCCCTGAACCCCCATGTGTAGAGAACCCCACACACTCGCTTACTTACACATACCAACTCCACAGTTATATGACAGTGAGGAAAAAGGTAAAGGGATGGTTTCCTGAAAGTGATTTTCGGTGTAACCATTTCAGACTGTCAGCATTCAACCTGACAGCATTCAGAGAGCTGTCATGTTCCCAAAACTCAATATTGTAGTTTACTAGATAAAGACATATTTAGGGAACTGGGGATAGAAAATAAACAGAGTAGCTCCATCCAAGTACAAATGCTTCACAGGAGTTAAACACAGTAAGCTGCTCCATGATTTAAAATGTAGTATACATGCTGATGATGGTTCAAACCTCCATTTTTGATGTAACTTTCATTGTATATATCCTTTATGACTTAGAGTTCAGACCACTACTTAATTAAACTATAAAAATAATAACAAAACTGTTGGTGATCTGTATGTGGAAAATCAGAATACAGACAATAGTATAACATAGAGAAGCATTGTTATGGCTACCAAATGTCACATACAATAATGCATAAAGTTGTAAGATATAAAACAAATAGTTGTGCTCTTACTTGCAGGTATGGTGATGGAAACTGTGTCCAGAAAAGTAAACTGTGGGGCACTAATAAACACAGTAGAAAGATTAATATAGTAGGATATAGGAACAAAAACTATAGCTTAGTAAACAAACCAGTGTTAATAGCAAATTACCTCTCATTTGGCTGCAGGGTATGGAACAGATAACTCTCAACTGTAACTATTTTTGTGGAACATTCCTATTTTAGGCCTGATTTCCCCCTGCAGATGATGTCCCTTCTTTTGGAGATATCCACCTGTTTTCAGGCTTGATTTACCACTTCACACAATTTTCCTGAATCCCCCTTTTCACATGTGATCATACCTCTTAAATGTCCAGATTTCCACAGAATGTCCAGATTTTTGCCTCATATGTTTTGGTCTGCTTCTCTTAAAATTTGTGTTTTTCTGCTGAACTACAGAGGATTGAAATAACTAAATAATGACATATATTTGAGTTTCAGACTTCACATCCTTTAGAAAATGCAAGCTAACACGTAACCTGTTATTCTAACAACATTTGAAGTCTATAAGAGCAATATTTAAAATCTGTCCTTATTTTTGGTTCTTTGCCCCCCCCCATTATTTAAGACTTTCTCCAGATTTCTTATGTTAGGAAGCTGCGAGGTATGCATGGGACTTTTGAAGTTGTCTAGTACAGAAAAAGCCACACTACATGACCAACATACTTGTGGCAACAGTAATTTAAAGACTGAGGACACACATCTTACATCTCCCTTTTTCTGAAGGAAAAATATTTGACTTGTGTGGTAGAATTTTGCATTACAGTTCATTAAAATCTATAGATTTTGCACACTGTCTCTTTGATAATGTGCTTATATCTGGCTGTTTATTTAAATTTAAATATAACTCTGTGCTTATACTTTTCCATCATTTTTGTCACTCTCTGTTTTTAAAGATTTGTTTCTGAGTAGTATCTCACATTCCTACTGATAGCAAGAAGAGTTAGGTACTATTTAGTATTCAGATTTTATGCTAATTAGCTGTCCAGATTTTTAGTTGGATTTTCCGACTTTTTAAGGCCTTTGTTCCTATTTTCAGTTTCTGCAGGTTGAGAGATATGATAGAAGGGTAAAGCCTGGACTGCAATCTAGATGATCTGCTGTCAACTAGCAACCCAGGCACTGGTAAAGCCAGCCAGAGAGGAAGGAAATAAATAGCCAATGATTACTTACCCGTCCTTGGTGTGAAGGAGACACAAGACCCATCACTGTTCTTATGCTTATCTGAGCATAGGTGCCACTAGCAATAAGTGTCAGTAGTTACAGGGTCATGTGCTGAGGCAAACATGCAATGTAGAGGATGCTGTAGCGGGGCTGGACATGTACAGGAGAGTAGATGATCAAGTCAAGTATCACAGCAACCATAATGGCTGTCATGGAAATATGGATGCTAGGGTCATCATAAAATAGCTCTTAATAGCTAGCTGGATGACCAGCTCCTCACTACCTAACTCTTATCCTGGACAACACATCCCTGTCATCCGATAACCTGCTGAATTAAAATAGTAAAGGCAAACTCTAAGTGATGACCAAGGGATCTGCCTGACACGTCAGAGTAATTGATCCAGGGTAATGCATAAATACAAGGGGACAGAGCAATGGGTCAGACTGATGGTCAACAGCCACTAGGGCCAGAAAGGTATATAAAACTGACCTTTCAGAAAAATAATAAGCATACGTCAATATTCAAATAGACACCAAAGAGGACATTATCATGACTGCAATATAAATATAAGTGGCTGTCTGTTAATGCCAAATTTAATCTGCATTGGTGACAGACTGCAGCAATCTTGTAAGCTGCAATGACAAAACAAAATTATAAACAGCAAGCATTATACAAAATCATTACTTCTGACAGGTAATAATATGTTCAACTGAAGAACTGTTTGGCTTTCATTAATGCTTGCTTACCACACATATTCTAGGGATCATCCCATATTGCTTAGACCTTTTCCATTGATTTCTACCAGTTGAATATGGCATCCTATCAGGAAGAACTTTGCATCATAATAACAAGACTATTATAGTGCCTTGTGAAGGTTATCCTCCTGGGTCAAATAACTACAAATAGGGAGGAGCAAATGGCTTTATAAAGTGCTGATTTTCTCTTTTCTCCTGTAGGAGGGGATTGTGAAGTATCCAGGCATGTTTTCTAACCTACAAAAAAAAAAGGTTTGCATTTTTGTGAGATATTACAGTTTTTTGTTTTGTTTTGTTAGTGACTGGTTGCAGGTAGTAAAGCTTGCAATATAGTTATGTATGTATTATTGTTTGATGTGTCTATAGTCTAGCATGTGTCATCAGTAGATGTTTGATATGTAGATGTTGAAAGAGTGGAGTTCTTCTAGAACATATTTCAAAGTTTGCTTTGTTTAACTTGGTAAAGTTGCCATTTAAAATTTATGTGGGCATGATGGCACTGGGGTGAAGTTCAAGGAAAAGTGTCTTTTGTTGCCATGGGCTGTCACTCTTTTTTGATGGGCAGACATTTCAGTAGCAGACGTTTGATGACATGAGGTAGATAAACCCATATTCTGCTTGATGCTGAAAATATCACTGCCTTTTGCCTAATGCCTATCATAACAATATATATATATATATATATATATATATATATATATATCAAGCAGAATAAATGTGTGCATTGCTTATTAGTGGTTTTTATACAATTAAGAAACAGACACATGGGAAAAAAGAAATGCAAATGAAATCCATGCAGACCTTGGACTGACACAGGTGTTATACCAAATAATTATCTTAATACCATAAGGTGCACGGTGGTTGAGGCCACATAACTCTGTGTGTGTGTGTGTGTGTGTGTGTGTGTGTGTATGTGTGTGTGTGTGTGTGTGTGTGTGTGTGTCTGTGTGTGTGTGTGTGTGTGTGTGTGTGTGTGTGCGTGTGTGCGTGTGTGCGTGTGTGTGTGTGTGTGTGTGTGTGTGTGTGTGTGTGTGTGTGTGTGTGTGTGTGTGTGTGTGTGTGCGTGCGTGTCTGCGTGTGAGTGTGTGTGTGTGTGTGTGTGTGTGTGTGCTCGCGCGCGTGCACTCGTGTGTGTATGTCTTTGTCTGTCTCACTCCTATCATTTTGATGTGTCCATCATTAGGGTAAGTCAGTATTTATCATTGATAATTGCTTGTTTTTCTTACAAAAATACACAATATCTGTAAACTATGAGTACAGTCGTAAGTCATCTAATTACCTTAATGTTTGTAACTTTTAGGAGCACTCTACAGTTCTTTCTCCAAGAATTGGACTGGTTTACAAGCTTAGCACATGTAAGTAAGAATCACGATAACATCAGCCATGTATCGGACCCTACCCCTTGAAAGCCATGTGGGTTTTGAGAAGTGAAACTTAAAGCATTAACATTTAAATCAGCATATTATAAGTCTTTCATTTATTTGGGTTTGTGGTACATATGCATGAATAATGAAATCATCATAAGAGAAATATGTTGTGTCATATAAACAGAGGAGAAGAGCACAAAATCACAGAGTTAAGTCGATTAACCACATCAGTGACCAGGGTTCAAACATAAATGCAGGTGGTCAGAGAATTCAGCCAAGATGGGATAGAACGATTACCTGGATACCTGAAGTTTCCTAGGGATATAGTTTGGACCATTTTGCCTAGCACCAACTATTTGGCAGGATCTTAAAATAGGTTTTACAGCAGTCTTGCACTTACAAATTTGCCAATCTGCAAGATGACAATGTGGAAGAGCAGCAATCACTGTCTGTTTAGTATTCTCTCATCCGAAGGATGTGCATTAAAATACTACCTTACTCTGGAAGTAGGGGCTTCCAACAATCACTACATCACAGCGGTAAGTCAGATGAAGGAACAGGACTGGGAAAATGACATGGAAGTCAATAAGACTAGTTATCAGAATAAGTAACTAATATATCATAGAATAACTAAACTAATATATCACTGTTACACCAACACCTTTGTCCTTTGCCCTAACACCAGTGATAAAGTGCACCTTTGCCCTTTACAGCAACACCAACATCATAAAATGATGCAGTTCATCCCTTTATTCACACCAGTGCCATAAAGTGATAGTTCATCATTGCACTTTACATCAGTGCTGTAAGTGCCACAGTTCATCTTCACACTTTACACCAGTGCCATAAAGGGATATAGTTCAGCTTTGCACTTTATAAGTGATACGCTTTATCTTCACGCTTTACAATAGTGCCAGAAAGTGATACATTTCATCTTTGTGCTTTACACCTGTACCATAATAGGTTACTAGGCTAATGGCCCTACAACCTTTACAAGCCTAGCCATGTTTTCCCAAGTATCCCCATTTGCTCTTTTTGGGTAGTTTTCAGAACAAATTTATGAACACAGCAGGTCTGTGATCAACACCGGCTACCCCGGTCCATGAGGGACATGGGTGCCACCCCAGGGGTGAATTTGCAGTCTCCCATCCAATTATCTAGGTTACATTTTAATAGGGTCAGTGACAAGCTCTATTTTACATCAATAGGAAGTCTATTCCAAAGAAGCAGTAGTCTCTGGGAGACACATCTGTCTCTCCTAGAGTGAGTGATTCTTGTCCCATTTGACTTGTGGATGTGCAGCATTTCCATTAGAGCAGGGTCAGAGATTGCCCTATAGGCCAGGCACAAGTCACCTCTCAGCAGCCTCTAAGATGCAGACTAAAGTGACAGAGCTTTCAGCCTGTCCACATAGGTCATGGCTTGAAGTCCCTGTGTTTTCTCAGTTAGAAACCTCTGAGGTCTCTCCAGCTGCTCTAGCTGTCTGGTGAGGTACATGCAAAGGGGTGCATTATACTCTATTAGTGGTATGATGAGGGTCGAGTACAGTGGAATTATAACATCCCTTGACCTGGATGTTATGCTCTTGCTTATGAGATGCGTTGCATAGAAGGCTTTCCTTACTACTGGGCAGATGTGATGGTCAAAGTTCAGATTGCTGTCAGCCTGTGTTCCTGAGTCTCACACCACTGGGTTGGAACTCAGGGGGTGCTGTCAATATTGTAATTTGTAGGGAATTCCATTTTGCCAAAGAGAATAATAATTCATTTTTTTGCATTTAGTTTTAGACCATGGCTTTGGCACCAATCATTTATTTGTATTAGCCCTTCTTGTAATATGTTGACATCATTAGGGGACTCCATGATTGCTCCAAGTTTGCAATCATCAGCAAACTTGGTAAGCCAGAGGCTGTCTATTTTGACCTGAACTTCTAAGAAATCGATGCCAAACAGTAAGGGGTCCAGCACAGACCCATCTGGTACTCCACTGGTGAAGGGTCTACTGGTTGAGGTGGAGTCATCAATTTTGACAGAGTGTGTTCTGTCGCTGAGCCAATTCGCTACCCTTCTAGCAACATAGGGGTTAATCCCCAGAGTGGAGAATTGTGTCAAAAACCTTGGCAGGGTCAAGAAAGGCTGTATGTACCATCTTACCTTCATCCATGGCTTTAGTGACATTCTCAAAGAAGTCTACCAGGTTTAATAAGCATGATCTACCCTTAATGAAGTCAAACTGGATTGGGTCCAGCATTTGGAGGTTGCCTATGTCCTAGTTAATAAGGTCCTTGATAATTCTTTCCATGGCCTTACAGATGAGGCTGGCTAGACTTATAGGTCTCTAGTTCCCATGGTCAGTTGATGGCCCACCTTTGTACAGGGGGATTATTGTTGCTGTTCTCCATTCTGCAGGAACTAGTCAATTCTCAAGCTATGATTAAAGAGAATGGGTCCGCTAGGTTTTGTTTTAGATTGTTTAGTAAACAACCTGGGATATTATCTGATCCCACTGAGGCTGTGTTTTTGGCTTTGTCAAGTACAGAGATAACCTGTTCTCTAGAGATACTAGGCAGAGGACTGGTGTTGGGTATGCTTTGGGATATGGCAGGTGAGGATGGGGGGGGGGTGAAGTTTCCACTGAATCTGTCAGCTAGCAGGTTGGCGATATCTTCCGGTGTAATATGAGTGATCCCGTCTACAACCAGTTCAGCACATATCTGGGCTATGTGATACAGTTCATCTTCACACTTTGCACCAGCTCCATAAGCTACTGAAACTGAATGCAGAACATCATGACAACATGTGCCTTGACGCAGATCAAAACCTGTTCAATAAAAGGTAAAATAGATCCACAAAAATAAGGTAAACTGTATCAACTCACAAACCAAAAATGTTCCTTAGAAACAATGGCTAACCGATGAAGGGAAAGCATTTGAAAAATGTTACTTTTCATTAAGTTTAGAATGATGTTAAATGTCAGTATGTAAGTCTCATGCCAACAGTATAATACTGCAAAGCTTAGCTGGCAGATGCTTGGTGGACAGCTTTACTTTCATTAGTTAATGAATTTTCAGCTGTATCTGTATAAATACTTTGGATTCAAACCAGAACAGTTTGAAATGAATAACTACTGGAAATGGAGGAGTTGGCTCTACACCTACATGATAAAATCAAGAGTATTCACTTGTAGAAAGAAATTAGGAAAATAAACTAGAGAGCTATACAGTGAAATAATGCCAAAAACAGGCAGACACACACACACACACACACACACACACACACACACACACACACACACACGCACACACACACACACACACACACACACACACACACACACACACACACACACACACACACACACACACACACACACACACACTACCTATTGCATACATACACACACGCATGTGTGTGCGCGCGCACACACACACACACGCACGCGCACACACACACACACACACACACACACACACGCACACATATATATACACACTGATTTTATTTCTAGTGCTAAAAAGGAGCTATAAGGTAAATATTGACTACAGACACAGTTACTGTCAGAATTAAAAACAAATTGAAAAGAAATGCTTACAAACATATGTGGGTGTGTTATACATCAGCCCTTTTTTCCTTTTAATCCTTGAATAAATAATTTTGTATATTAATGGCACCATTACCTGATATATCCTGACTTAATGAACAGTAATGCATGTATTTGTATGCAGTCCTGCCATCCTCCTAAGATGTTACAAATTATGGCAATCTGCATAGTGATTAAGTATCTGCAACTGTGAATAATGCAGACAGCAGTGATCACAAAATGCTTTCTTCTGTAAATATTTATAAACAATTGTGCTCGGCTTGTAAAGACTATTTATTTAACTGACTGAACGGTGAATTTTGATTTCTTTTGAGTTTAGGTGTGTCTCTCATTTTTAATGTGCAAAATTTCACTTGGATTTCAAATATGTATAATCATTCATTTATTCCAAAGTTCCACATTGCAGAATTGTGCCTTCTTTTGCTTCACTATTTTTGTTCAGATATGTTAAGAATTCAGGTAAAATCATAATGTGCATTAATTATATGCAATAGGCATGGGTAAAATATTCAGAATAACTTAAAAGTAAGACAGTGTATATTTCAGTTATACATTATTAACATTTGCAATTAACGTGTATGGCATTGTGTTTTTGTTTTCATTGCCATATTATTTTAAGCACATATATTTACATATGTCATAAAATACTTTGTATGTCCTTGACTGACCTTACTACATTATGGGCTCCTGACAGAATAGTCTGCTGCTAGAGTGAGAGCTACAGCCCATAAATATTTTTTTTTTCATCACAGAAAAAAGGGCATTGACATAATGGCTAGGGTGCCTAACTTCACAAGGTAGAGGGATTGATTTTTACCTTTGGTCTCTTTCTAGACTGATTTACCAATTAAGCTGATAAATGATAAAAATGGACCAAGAAATAATGTTAAGAGTTTGTTGAGGTTATAAGTAACATGAGCAGGCTGATAAAGTATTCTATGTATATCTCATGTGAATCAAACCCAGGAATCTCTCTATTACATCTTGATTCACCTTACACATTCTAAAATAAGATTTCCTGGGAAAAATGAACAATACTGCCAAAAATTAGCAATTGCATTTACAACACTGTTCTCAAAATACAACATGTGTAGGAGATTATGGGGCCATTTCAGAAAGGTTACTGCAAGGTGTGCACCTCATGATAACCATCTTCTGTTCAGAGACGGCCTTAGCAAGGTGCATCAGCATGAAGATTTGCAGCACCACAGTGGGCCCTGTCAGCAGCCATGCTAAATGCTTAATGAAGCATTTCAGGGAAGTGGTATATGATAAGTAACATGGTCACTCATAGCTGCTTGTGTTAATTAACATGGCCAAAAGCTTGTGTTTGCCCATTCTGGTAGCAGTAAGTGCATGGGAGTTCAGTGGACAGGTAGTGTTGGGGGGGTTTGAGCACATGTGTATGTATATAGCAGTATGCGTGTTTGTCTGACTGGGAGGTTACAGTTGGGGGGGGTACTTAATGAGTTATGAAGGACATTGAACCGGGGGGGGGGATAGTTAGTGAGTTAGTGAGTTATAAAGGACATGGTACTGAGGGGGTAGTTAGTGAGTTATGAAGGACATGACACCTTTAAGAGTCAACAGTAGGAATGTATTGTAAAATCATGGTCAGACAGTTAAAAGAGATTGAAGTGTATCCATGTGTGTGGAGGCTTCAGGACAAAGCTAGGAGAAATACTAGATGACACCAGGAAGAAAACTAAAATAGTTAATAGATCAAAATATCTAGCATCAAGATGCACATTAGGACCACTAGGAAGAAGGAAACTCTAAAGTCTGACATTATTAACCGACTGTAAGGAATTGTAATTTATGATGACAGGGACATAAACATACAAAGAGGCATCGGGGACATTCTGACAACTCAGGGACAGGTAAGTGGACTGTGGAGTGAGTCCCAAGACACAGAGACTGAATGACTGAAGGATTGGACTTACATATACTAAGTCCAAGAAGCCATTTTTTGGAATATTCCCTGTTCTCTGAAGCATGGTGATCTTGGAGCAGGTATATATATATTGGGGGAGCTTTTGTCCCTGCAAAAAAAAGTTTTAAGGAGAATGATTTTTGATTTGGGGTTTTCAGTCTTTTTTTTTTCCTGCTCTTCAGCACTCAGCATTTGTATTGCCGACACTTCAATAGGGACTAGTCTGTGGGAGAGTGAATGGAGAGGCTACCTTTACCAATGCGATGTATATGCCATCAGAATTAACTACCACAGGAAAGTGCTGATTTGCAATATAGGTAGTTAAGGGTAAATGCTCATCACATTGATCACTGCTGCAGTAGCCTTAGCTATGTGGTTTATATCCTGCCAAGGATATAACAGCTAGTCAGTTTCCAAAGCTTCAGGGTAACTTCCACACACCCAGACTGTCAGCTGAGTTGAGCCACTGAGGGGTACGCTCCTCTGAGGTTTTTTGAGGATTGACAGTCACCTTGTGCTGTTCCTTTGATGTGTAGGTAAGTTCCCTTTGAGGAAAAAACCTTCTGTTCAGTTATTGTTGTTGGCTGTTAATGCTTTTCTCTTTTGAAAAGGTATTTTAACGCAAGGTGTTTTTTGTTTTAAATGACTGTCACAAGACTGTATTGCACTTTTAAATGAGAGCTCTCTTTTTTCCTGTCAGTTTAAAACTTGTTTAAAGTTTTTAATATTTTTTTCTGTGTGAAATTATGTTTGCTTTACTTTTGGGGCAAGTGTTTTTCACTGTGCTTTTGTGTGAAAAAGGTGACTTTTAAACACTTTACATTTTTACCAGCTTTTGCTGCTTGTTTTCTCTGGGAAAGAGACACCATTTTGGTTTGATCATTGAACAGACTGTCAGTCTCATGGTTGGTCCTTCTTCCAGCCACAAAAATAAAAAGTGCAGCAAATAGACTTTGCAACCACAACAGTCTAGCAATTTGCTGATCCACAGGTGGGTGGCTTTGATGTGGTCCTTTGTTGTACCTCAGACCATTCATCACCTCTGGTGTAGCACCTGCAGCCACTCTAACCAGGAGTTAGCCACTTCTACTGTGGCTCTTGGGGTACCCTCAGTAGGCCAGGGAGAGACACTCTTGTTGGTACTGGGAGAAGGAACAGGGAAGACTCCCCTGTTTTGTCAGAATGTTGTGCCCATCCCTGGGGACACTGCTGCTGCCATTTACAACACTGTTATTTTTCTGTCAAAAAGAAATGGAAATCTAAGCATGTATCTACTCCTCCTCCTCAAATTTCCTTAGACATGAGTAGTTTACTGGGTCGACACAGGGTTTTATTCAGGTTTTTGATCCTTCTTATTTATTGCTTTCTGGTAAAAAAAGAAGGATATCTCCTTTCTTGAGAAGTTCAAGATTCTGAATCTGAACAGCAAGATGAAGGGACAGATATGGGTTTTCTCCTCTGTTTTCTGATTCAGACTCACAAGAGAGCTCAGTTTTGATTCTCCCTTTGAGGTTCTTTTTCCTCTTTGAGACTATTTCCAAAAATGTGTCTGTCTTTTCAGTGGGAGTACACTGAAGTTTTTCAGTCCTTCAGAAAATTTTCTGAGCTGTTACAGAAGGAATATCCTGAAACTTCAGCTGTGCCTCCATTTGTGTCAGCTTTTGAGGATTTGTGTGTGTCTCTGTCTGTATTTTTCCTGATAATAGACAGAATGTATAACATTCCTCAGGCTTTTTAAGTTTTAATACACTTTTCTCAAGCCTGACTAAGTAGCTATAGCTTTAGTTAATCCTACTGTGGCTAAACAATTAGTTAACTCCCATCCTACTCTTTCTGATCTGGATTATATTGAAGGGTATGGGAAAATAGTGTATGCTTCTCGAACTTTGATTTTTAGAATTATTAATTGTCAGGCTTGCATGCCAAAGTTTATTCTGACTATTTATGAAAGTATGAGGAATTTTTTGTCTGCAGCTTCTTCTTGTGAGGAAACATCTGCTTTAAATTATTTATTTTCTTGTATTGCACTACTCATCACCCTCTATTTACAGTGTGTGTATAACTCATTGATAATTCTTCCAGGGCTATAGCCTCTGGTACTGATTTCTGGAAGTTTGTCTGGCTGCATTCTCAGAACCTCCCATAAGGATGTGAATAATGAGATTTTATTTTCTCTTTTGGATAGAGTTTCACAACTTAGTTCCTTTGCTGCAGAGGTGATCAAAAAGTGTGATGAAAGAGGTAAGTTAAATCAGGGAATCTCTTCAATTTTTCTATGGGATTCTCTAACCCCAATTGGGACATAATGGCAAGTTTTTTTTTCGAAAATAATTCAGAATTCCCCAAAACCAATGATAATTCAACTATTCAGTTTGACTAATTAACATACTTTGTTCCCCCCTCCCACTCTGGCAGACCTGTTTCCCTTCCAGAAAGTCTGAATCTCCACTTTTCTCTTTGGTAACAGATAGTTTCAGACAAATGGGTTATGAATATGATTCATCAAGGGTATAGATGAAAATGAGAGGATACTTTTCCTTTTCAGGAGGCTATTCCTCATCCACCAGACCAGACTATTTTACCAGACCAGAGTCTTTTATTTCCAACTGTCCTTCATGACATGCTGCTCCAGAGAGTGATAGAACCAGTTCCTCTTTCCCAAATTGGGAATGTTTTTTGTTCAAGGGTGTTTTAGTGCTGAAGAAAGAGCATGACTGAAGACCATTTCTGGATGCTTCTTCTTAGACCTGTTTGTGACAGTGCCTCTCTTCAAATTATGTCACTTCACAATCTGTTACCTCTTCTTCCTTATTCAAGTTTCCTGGTAACTCTACATTTAAAAGATGATTATTATCACATTCCTTTTCATCCAGACTTCAAGTATTTTTTAAGGTTTTTGTGTCTGGCTCATATTAGCAGTTCTCTGCCTCACCCTTTGGACTATCCACTCCCTCAAAAGTGTTAACAAAGTGGCTAGCTCCAGTTAAAGCTGGTTGCAGGTTTCATAGTATAGAATTTTTTTTCATATTTAGATGACTTGCTTATCTTTGCAGAGCCTTTTTCAAAGTGTTAGAAATCCAATTGGGTGAAAGATCTTTTACACAAGCTGGGCTTCCAAGAGAACATTCAAAAATCCTTCTTTACTCTTTTACACAGGATTGCATTCCTGGGGTGTCAGCTGGCCACCTCAGTTCAAAGAGCTTTTTTTCCCCACAGAAATAAATAGATCTATATCTTGGTCTATTTATAAGGTTTTCCACTCAGACTTTGGTCACTGCAATGGAATACCTCAGGATTGTGGGTCTCATGGCATCTATGATTCTCATGATAACTCTAGCAAGACTTCTCATGAAAAAGATACAGTGGTATCTGAAGTCTTTATGGTCTCAGCATCAACATCCCTTGTCTTTTTAAATCCCAGCGCTGGGGTTTGTCAGTACAAAAATTACTTGGTGGAAACAACAAATATTCCTAAATTTAGGTCCCCCCTTATCCCTCCTTGCTTCAAAGCAGTCAGTCATCACAGATGTCTTAGACTTTGCTTAAGGAGCAGATTCAGGAGGGATACTAGTACATGGTATGTGGGACACCGAGGACAGATGCAAGCACATAAATATAAAAAAGTGCTTACCCTGATCAAAGAATTCATGTCTCTGAATCATCTTTGTTCCCAGGACCTCTTTATGTTGTTTCAGACAATACCACAGTCAAGTAGTGCATCTACAAGCAGGGGGAAACCAGGTCATAATCCCTTTGCAGACGGGCCATGTTAACATGGGATATAGCTTCACAGCATAATCTCACTTTGCAGGCATCCTTCATTCTGTCAGAGCAATATTGTGTGGCAAACAGGCTGAACTGTACACAGCTGACCCTCATTTATGGAAATTAGATCAGGGAGTCTTCAAAGATTTGATCCACCTGTGGGGATTTCTTCTAGTAGACTCATTTGCCTCCTCTGAAAATAATCAGCTGGCAAGATTCTGCTCCTGGACTCCATTCAAGAAGGCCTGGAAGACAGATACTGTTTCTTTTTCTTTGACAAGAACATCCCTGTATGCTTTTCCACCTTTTTCTCTGATATCCAGGGTACTTCTGAATATTCAGAAGGAATCCCCCAAGGTCATTGTGGTGGCTCCCTTTCTGGACTAGACAGCATGGTTCTCCCTTATTTTGGAAATAGCCCAGAGCAATTACCACAAGCATCTTCACATAATGGATCTATTCACACAGGATCAGGGGTGTTTGATACACCCTAACCCCAATCAACTTCAACTGACTGCCTGGATAATAGGGTCATAATTTCCTTTAGATACTCATTTACTGAGGATGTGCAGCAGGGTACTAATAGAGGCAAGAAAGCCTGCTACTAGAAAATTAAATATTAACAAATGGAAAAGGTGTTCTAGTTGGTGCCAACAACAATATAACCAACACCCATTCAGGGCAAATTGTTCTCTGGTTTTACAATATCTGTGTCTTATTTTCCTATGCTCATTCTAACTCCTCTATCAAGGTTTGTTTATTGGCCATTTAAGCAAGTCTGACCTTGGATCCTCCTCTTTCAAGGCTTTCTCATTTCAAAAAGTTTTTGAAAGAGGTTTTACTTAACAGACCTCCAAGAAAAATGTAGCCCTTTCTTGGGATCTTAATTTTGTGTTAGAAAAGCTAATGCTCACTCCATTTAAATAAACTAATCTGGCTAATTTGAGAATCTTAACATGGAAAACAGTTTTACTGATTGCTTTGACCTCCACAATAAGAATGTCTGAGTTTCAAGCTAGTCAACCCTATCTCATTTTTTCAAAGGGACAGTGCTAATCTGTCTTTTAAGACTAAAGTGGTATCAGAGTTTACTTTAAGCCAGATTATCCATTCCCACATTTTCTTTACTGATCTTAAAAATAAGGGGAAAGGGGTATTGCATACCTTGGATATCAACTTATAACTCAGATACTATCTTAACAGAACTGAATCTTTCAGATCTTTGAATCTGTTATTTTCTTGTGAAGGTAAGAAAAGGGGATAACCTGTGTTAATACAGACTATTTCCAAATGGCTGTCTAAGGCTATTACCTTTTGTTATACTCACCACAACAACATTTTTCCAGGTAGGGTTAAGCCCCACTTTACCAGGGCTTTGGCTTCCTACATCTATGGCTTTTTGGAAAGTAGTAAAAAGAACCAAAATAACCAGGAAAATTAGGAATTGAGAGATGGAAGCCACAGACACTCTAGCAGCCAAAATAAAATACTTTATTGAGCGCTTTCGTCTCGGTGTAACAGACTTCTTCAGAATAAATAAAACCACATGTGTGTAAGCTTAAATACATACTCCTGCCTCATGATAGGTTAACATACCCTAACAACACCCCCCTTGTTGTAACTAAATCATAAAAACAATAAAAACCCTGCAGCAAACATAATAGCTATGCTCCCATTAATTCACATATAGTAAGCAGATTTGAGTTTTAAAAAAGGACAAAGAGAGATGTTATCATTCAAGCCAGGGAATACACTGGCATTTAATCTAAACTGCCATTTAATTTCAGTAAATTCTAAATAGTTATCGACAGGGCCCCCCCCCCGTCCCAAATCTACATGATCGAAGACACAAAACTTGAAAGAATGGGTGGGAAGCTCATTGATATGTCTAAAAAGGGCATTTCTTTTCATTTTATTAGTTATGTCATAAAAATGTTGGTAAATTCTTTGCTTAATAGCCCTTTTTGTCTTACCAGCATAAAATCCATCACAAGACTGACAGAGAGCCACATAGACCACCCCCTTAGAGTAACAAAAGTACTTTTTCTTTGGTCTGAGTCTCCCAAAATTTTTGATACAAATTTGTCCCTTGTCAATCATAAATTTACATTGCGGACACCTGCCGCATTTAAAACTACCACCCTTCTCCACTAAAGGTAATGGTCTCTGTAGTAACCCTTTGACAGAAACCTCCTTTTTGTAAACTATAGTAGGAGTTTTTCCCAAAAGGGAGGAAGTGTCGGCATCAAGATTAAAACTATTCCAGTGTTTCTTGATGGTTTTCTGAATGTGCAAAGTGCAAGCTGAATGAAACACAGGTCACCACACTGGGCAGCAGTAATCTTAAAACTATTTATTGTTAAGTGCTTTTCATCTCAGGTAATACCGAGACTTCTTCAGACAAAATTAGAACACACGCCCTTTCTTTAAATACATTCAAATAACGCATCACATACCCCAATTGGTTAAATGGCAGTGAGTCATCAGTAAACCTTAAAACACTTAGAGCATAAAAAAAAGGTGCCGCAAGCTGTAAATGAAACAAAACACAACATGCCAAACGAACAACGGACTTCCGTCCATAAGCACCCAAAATATTGACAACCAAAGTGGTTATCACACTAAACATGTAACATATATACATTTATTCATCAGTCAGAGCTTTTCATACACAAAAGGTGCTTCGATGCTAAAGACTGAATAGAAAACATAAAGCACTTTTTCTACGTATATGTATCAATTTGTTACACTAAAAAATCACATGGTCCTGCCTAAACAATACATAACTAGTAATCACTTATAGCTACATAATAATTAAAATATCTCAATTATTAAAACCAATTAAGTCATCTTGACAACATAAGAAATTAAAATATTAAACAGTGTTTATAACTTAAATCATCTCAGGAGACTCCTGAGTTTCAAAATACAATTAATAGTACACATTAAGTCCGGGGAATGCACAGGCATCTGTGCGTATTTGCCGCATAAGTTCTAACACTTCAAGATGTACAGATTCTGGACCACCTCTCCCATCAGGGATTATACAATCAATGGCCCTAAACAAAAATTTATGGTTTGGGTTGTCAGAAACATGTTTTGCTAGGGCATTGATAATTTTTGCTTTCCTGATGTGGTATAGGTGTTCGTAAACAAGTTCTCGGAGTCTCCTGTCCGTCTTGCCAATGTAAAATACTGGGCACTGTTGGCACTTGGCAAGGTAAACTACGGCTCTAGATTGGCAACTGATTTTTTGTTTAACTCTGTATTTTAGACCCCTTAAACTAAACTGTTCACCTGTTCCCATATAACAGCAAAAGTTGCACATGTTACATTGAAACATGCCCTTCCTGGTTGGGAAGTGCATACCACTGACCTCCAAAAGATGATTTAAATTTTTACCTCTCCTCCACACAGTTTTAGGGATCTCAGGTAGTTTGTTCCTAAATACATTGTCATTCGAAATAAACACCCATTTTTTTCCGAAGTATGGCTAAGATAACCTTACTATCAGTACTGAAGGATGTAACAAGACTGCAGGATATAGGGGGTTGACTCAAGTTGGAATGTGTCACTATCTGTGTTACTGTCATCTCATTCCTTTTAACCTGTTTTAGAATTGGTTGGTATGTACCTAGTTCCCTCTTGGTGCTGACCTCCTTAATTAAGTCATCGGCAAGTTGTTTGGGATATCCCCAACCTAAAAACATATTCTTAAGGATATTACATTCCTCTAGGAAGTCTGAATATTTAGACACCATTCGGGCAGCCCTCAAGACTTGCCTTTTCACCACAGATCTCTTTTGGTAAACTGGGTGACAACTACTGTATTGGAGGAAAGTATTGGAGTAGGTGTCCTTCCTGTGTATTGTAGCACAGAAAGCATTAGTGGTTAAGTCCTTCCACAGGTCTGCATCCAAGTAGGAAATTCTATCAGTACTGAATGTATGTGTAAATGATAAAAAACTGGTAGTAGAGTTAAAAAATCTTACTAATTCTAGTGCTACTGCTTCACCACCTTTAATTTGCATGAATATGTCATCCAAGAATCATGTATAATAAACCATTTTATTTGTGAAGAACTCATTCTTCTGGATGATTTCTTGTTCCCAATAAGCCATAACAAAGTTGGCAAAGCTGGCACCACATGGTGACCCCATGGCTACACCAACCCTCTGCAAAAAAATAGTGTCATTGAATATTAAGAAATTACTAGATAGAATGATGTTGAGTAGTTCATCAACTGAGGAAATTTCCTATGAGGGTGCACCTCTCTTCGTCAACATGAAGTTTACCCACTCAGTTCCTTCTTCATGTGGGATAGAGGAATACAAATCCCTCACATCCACCGTGAGGAAGTTCAGGTTGTAGTCGAATTCGAGGCCAATGATGTACTGTAAAAATGACCATGAGTCCTTGCAACTCTCCGGTTCCTTAGCTACATATTTTTTGAGTATGTTATTCACAAATTTGGCACATGGGTATGTGATGCTATTTCTAGCATCAACCAGAGGTCTCATTGGTGGGTCGTGGATGGATTTGTGGATCTTAGGAATCCTAAATAATTTAGGGATCCTAGGGGTCAGTATAGTAAGATAATTGAAGGATGCAATGTCAATTTTACCTTCTATAAATAGGTCGTTCAAAAAAGAACGGATCCTGTTGTAAGCTGTATTCAGTTCTTGTCTAGTCTTTCCTTCATATGTATCACTCCCTAAAATACTCAGCATCCTGTCCACATAATCCTCCTGTTTCATAATTACCACCCCACCACCTTTATCCGGTTGCATGATCCTTACCCCTGCTTCCCTAATGGACCATAAAAGCTCCTTTTCTGCAAGAGTAATGTTAGGTCTATCAAAGCCCTGTGGAGCTTTTCTGTTTAAAGAACATCTCGGGTCAAGTTCACACATTGTATCAAATAATGCTAACGTTTGATGTAATACCGGTAAAAAAAGTACTAGATACATGTAACCCATTACTACTGGCGTGGTTGTTACCAAATAACACATTCAAGTTAAGTTTCCTTGTGAAAAGCTTAAAATCAATGATAGTTTTTACCAAGTCAGCTCTAGTGTCAGGAACGAACGTGCTTCCCTTAGCTAAAAGTTCCACTAATAGTGGTTCAATTTCAATATCCGTAAAGTTGAAAATTTTAAAATCCAAGTTAGTGTTGAACAAGATAGTAGGCTTGTTCAAAACTGGAAGAAAGTCAATTACCTGTCTTTCCTCCCTCTCTTGTTGTAGTTGTTGAAGTTGTTCATCCTGCGTGGTTGTTGGCGTAAGTTGTAATACGAGGCTCCTGTCTGAAACTTTGTCTGTGCACCTGGGTTTTGTTCATGTTGAACTTTGGACCCTGTTACTACTGAGGAATAACTAACTGGTCTTGCATCCTCCATGGACACGTTGTGTGTTTGCTTCCGTACTGGCAAGTTTTGAACATGGGTGTTACCTCCAGATCCAGGCGTCTGGTTATTAGTTAGGTTGGCCCCTTCAATAGGGTTTTGACCTATAAACAGGTAGGCTTGGGAGGGTGGTGGCAATGGGTAAGCTTGATTGCTGCTGTATGCTACCCGGTCCCGATTCAATTTTTTTAACTTTGTTTCTTTTATTTTGGAAATATGTGAATCAATGCTACCAAAAATACGCTCGTAATCAAATTTGTATCTCCCAAAGTCAATATGTTGTTGCAGTGCTTGGTCCAACCCTGTAGCTTCCTCCATAAACACCTCACACTGAATAGTGTAATGCTTGCACATTAATTCTAACAATTCAAGTCTGTGTTTGTTGAAAAGTTTGACTAAATCTTGATGAAAGGCAGAACCACCCTCTAGACCAGTGGGGTATTGCCAGGAACGTAAACCCTTTGCTACAATACCTTCACTGATACACTCTTTGAAATAGATGATCTCCAACTCTGTTTTCTTGTGGTTTAGTAGTTTCTGATCCAGAAGTTTCAATTGTGTTGAAATGTCAGTTGCATCTCCCCCGATTGCTCCTCATTGTTGCTGTTAGTCGACTTTTGTAGAGATAATGGCTCCACTAGCCCTGGGAAAAGTTTGGAGCTCCAGTAAGCTCAGAGGGTCCACTGACATTGTTAGTAGATTGATTATTCATGTTAAATGTTGACTGCGTATGGTTAATTTCTTGTAAATGAGGCCCCACAAGGGAATTTGTGTCATTGCTGGAATCGTTTGGGATGTCAAAGAATTCGGCACCATGTTACCAGAGTTAGTGGATAGTGAGTCCAATCTGACAGTGAGTGGGTCAACCCGGTTGACAAGTAATTCGATCAAAGACTTTAAATTTTGTAAATCATCCTCCTTGGTAGACGGAGTATGTGTGGATACCGGTTCTTCAGCCATTAGACAACAAAAACGAACTGTAGAACTTACGGAAACCAAAACAAGCAAAGTGCAAGCCGAACGAACACAGGTCACTACACTGGGCAGCAGTAATCTTAAAACTATTTATTGTTAAGCGCTTTTCGTCTCAGGTAATACCGAGACATTTTCAGACAAAGTTAGAACACACGCCCCTTCTTTAAATACATTCAAATAATGCATCACATACTCCAACTGGTTAAATGGCAGTGAGTCATCAGTAAACCTTAAAACACTGAGAGCATAAAAACAAGGTGCCGCAAGCTGTAAACGAAACAAAACACAACATGCCAAACGAACTATGGACTTTCGTCCATAAGCACCCAAAATATTGACAACCAAAGTGGTTATCACACTAAACATGTAACATATATACATTTATTCATCAGTCAGAGCTTTTCATGCACAAAAGGTGCTTCGATGCTAAAGACTGAATAGAAAACATAAAGCACTTTTTCTACGTACATGTATCAATTTGTTACACTAAAAAATTACATGGTTCTGCCTAAACAATACATAACTAGTAATCACTTATAGCTACATAATAATTAAAAATATTTGTATTATTAAAACCAACTAAATCATCTTGACAATATAAGAAATTAAAATATTAAGCAGTGTTTATAACTTAAATCATCTCAGGAGACTCCTGAGTTTCAAAATACAATTAATAGTACACATTTCATTAAGTACGGGGAATGCACAGGCATCTGTGCGTATTTGCCACATAAGTTCTAACACTTCAAGACATATAGATTCTGGACCACCTCTCCCATCAGGGATTATACATTCAATGGCCCTAAACAAAAATTTATGGTTTGGGTTGTCAGAAACATGTTTTGCTAGGGCGTTCATCGTTTTTGCTTTCCTGATGTGGTATAGGTGTTCATAAACACGTTCTTGGGGTCTCTTATCCGTCTTGCCAATGTAAAATGCTGGGCACTGTTGGCAGTTGGCAAGGTAAACTATGGCTCTAGATTGGCAATTGAATTTTGTTTAACTCTGTATTTTAGACCCCTTAAACTAAACTGTTCACCTGTTCCCATATAAGAGCAAAAGTTGCACATGTTACATTGAAACATGCCCTTCCTGGTTGGGAAGTGCGTCCCATTGACCTCCAAAAGATGTTTTAAATTTTTACCTCTACTCCACACAATTTTAGGGATCTCAGGTAGTTTGTTTCTAAGTACATTGTCATTCGAAATAAACACCCAGTTTTTCCGAAGTATGGATGAGATAACCTTACTATCAGTACTGAAGGATGTAACAAGACTGCAGGATATAGGGGGTTGACTCAAGTTGGAATGTGTCACTATCTGTGTTGCTGTCAACTCATTCCTTTTAACCTGTTTTAGAATTGGTTGGTATGTACCTAGTTCCCTCTTGGTGCTGACCTCCTTAATTAAGTCATCAAATGTCTTAGAAGTCAACATTAAATGGTAACACAAGAGCCCTCCCAAAGCTCGCCTCATTGTCACTAACTTCTGTCTGTCTTAACTCCGTATCCATAATATCCACCACAAATTGATCAGGGTAATCCCTCTTAGTCAACATATCTTGCAATGTTAAACACTCACTAAAAAAGTCCCCAAGGTCAGAAATCATTCTGGCCAGTCAGACATATTGCCCTTTCACCATTGGTGAATGGGGTGTCAGCTGCTGTAATGCAAAAGGGAGCTTGAGTAAGTGGATTTTCCATATAACAGGGAGGAAAAGGTTTCCTTAGTGTCATCCTTCTTTAGTGTCACATCCAAATAGTTGAGTCTATCCCTGTCAATATTCATAGTGAACCTCAAAAAAGCGGTAGTATTATTGATAAATTGAAAAATTCCCCCAATTTGTCCTCCCCGTCTCTCCACAGCAATATTATGTCATCTAAATAATGTCCATAGAGTGCCCAAGAATTCTGCTAGGGTGAGTCCAAGATGTAAAGATCTTCCCATTGGGACAGAACTATATTGGCAAATACCAGGGTGTAACACATCCCCATTGCTATCCCATGGGTTTGCCTAAATAGCTATCCTTCAAAGACCAAAAAGCTGTTCTTCAAGACCAATTCCATGCAGGTTCTTAATGTAAGAATCACCAGAAGTGTTTGTTGGCTTTGTTATTTGGTGAAAAACATTTTCAGTAGAATGAAGATTTTTATTTGGATGCATGGCTGTAAGATAATGTGTAATGCTGGGTATTTTTCAGGGTTGTAAAGTAGCTTCCATGTTGTCAGTAATTATGAGTGAGCCAATGTATGTGCCAGTTCTAACCAATTTTGCTGTTTTAGAGTAAAGTAATGGTGACTTCTATAATGCTGATTTGTTATAAATGTTATATCATCGCTCAAGTTTATTTGATAGTAATGAGTTTCGGCTTGGGGAGATATAGAGTAGTGCTGGGAGTAGGTAAGCTGTAGGTGTGTCTTTTCTGGTCAGATCAGCAAGGAATGGTTTTACCCTATATAGGGAGTCTAGTTTTTGGTGCTTTTTTATTGAAATCTTTAATAATCAGATTTCATTTGGCAGCCTATAGACATACCTACCAGATTTGTATACGTAACCATATCTAATTTTGTGTTGTTGTCTGAAGTTACAGTGACAATTGCTTTTTAGTCATACAGTTCTTTAGTTGTATATAGATGAGTTTAGTCTTTTTTGAGTTCAAAAGAAACTGTAAGTTGTCCAACCAAGAGTCTATGGAAAATAACAACTGTTGGGTGATTTCTTGTAGTGTTGGTAGGTTCTTGACTACACAGATGAGAATTAACTTACCAGCACATTGTACTAGTATGGCATGTTTTGAGGCAGTGTACATGTAATTAACAAAAAGGTCAAATAGAAGAGGGTCAGATATAGATCTCTGTGGAACACCTACTAGGACAAATAAGAAAGAGGAGAAATAATTATGCCTTTTCACTGCCTGTTCTCAGTCTGATTAGGCAGCTGTGGGACCAGTGGAGTGAAGCTACATCAAGAGCAAAAGAGGAGTGTTTCTGTAGGCAGGTTTGATAGCAGATTGTGTCAGAAGTTTTAAGCATATCAGGAAAGAGTGCAGAAACCAGGTTGGGTGCATTTTTGCAGTGATTAACTGTGTCAGTGAAGTTCAGCAGGGTAGCGGTTGTACTGTGTTTAGGCCTGAAATTGTGCTGTCTTGGAGAGAGAAGGTTGTTTGCTGTAATGTAACAAATGTGCTGTGAGTGTAAGCACCTTTCCAGGATTTTGCACAGAGGAGACAATATAGTTATGTTAGTAATTTGTAAGGTCTACAGAACAGCCCCCATTGTACAGGGGTATGACGAATGATGTTTTTCCCAGAGTGATTGGGCATACTTTTCTTTGATTTACTGATTTATCAAGACAAAGACAAGATACAGTAGAGCATTAGCAGCAAGTCTGATAAATTCTGCAGGCAATTTGTTAGGGGCATGGTAATAGGTTTGAGTTTTTGTGGGTACTGCTATAGTAGAAGTAGGAATGGGAGTGAGAGAGAAAGTATTTTGTTGGTTGTTTATTTGGGGTGTAGTCTGGAGATTAGTTGTGTGTTTAAGTAAGAAGGTAGCTGTTTTAATAAAGTGTAAGTTACATTCAAAAGCAGTGTTTGTAGATTGGTCAGAAGAGTTTGGAGAAGGTTGTCTAGTTTTTATCAGATTTAGAAGTTTGTCTATGGGTGACCAGAATAGTTTCGGATTGGAGTGATGTGTGTCACGAAACTTGGTAGAATATTTGTTTTCTTATACTACCGTATGCTTTGTTTATTTTGATTTCTTAAGTAGCTGAAGCTTTCTTGAGATGTCAGTGCTTTATTTTTTGCCATGTTTTCCAGGCTTTGTCTCTAGCATTCACAAGTTGTTTAGTTGTCGTAAATTGCTATCATGTTGGCTTGGTCTTAATTAGTTTGTTCTTATACTAGCATGTGCATTTAGAATGCTTAGAAATGTTTTGTTGAATAGTACTACAGACTTATCAGCTGGCAGGCTTTTAAGTACATTCCAGTTATATAATGTTAAGGTTCTGTTAAAGGCTTCTCTCGAAATTGGTGAGATTCTTCACTGCATTATAGTTGTGGAGTTTATGATAAAGTTTTGGTATCGGACTGCAAAAGTATGGAGATAGTCACTTAACATCTCTGGCAAAGTGGCATATGATGCCATTTTCTTGAGCAGAGATACACGAGTGGCTCATGGCTGCTGGGTTGCAGCCCTCCCCCCGCCACCACCAGCAGAAAATAGAAACAAAAGTTTGTTAAATTAATTCGGAAAGTCAACTGTTATATATATTTTTAGTTAACAGTTGACTTTGATTTTTTGTTTAGTTTCAGGTCCTCGGAACGCAGCACATGTACAGAGATCCAAGAATATCCAAAAATAAATAAATAAATAAAAAATAAAAATTAAAAAAAAAATTCAAATTAGGTTAATTCTATTTGATATTAGGTTTCTGGGCCATAATTTGAATTTGAATTTCTTTGGCACTGCTCGACTGCCAGCATGTATGAAGTAGGTAACTACTCTGTGTGTGTGTGTGTGTGTGTGTGTGTGTGTGTGTGTGTGTGTGTGTGTGTGTGTGTGTATATACCTCTCAACTGTCCATATTTTCAAAGAATGTCCAGATTATTGTCTCAGAGTTTTGGTGTGTTTCTCATAAAATTTGTCAGGCAAATCATTAAGGACTGAAGTCATTAAATAATGACAGACATTTGAGTTTCAGAATCAATATCCCTCAGAATATGCATGTTAATGCAATAGCTGATATTCTATCAATTTTCTAAGTTAAAATCTGTACACATTTTTTTGGCTTTTGTCCTCCATTATTTTTACCTTTGTCAAGATTTCTTATGCTAAGAGGTTGTGAGGTATGGTATGTATGTATTGTGAGGGAGGTATATAAGCTGTCAACTGTTCCTGCAGACACATAATTCTGTCTGTTTTTATTTATTTATTTTGTATTATTTTTATATTTTTGTTTGTTTATTATCTGTGTGATAGCATATAAAATGTCAACTGTTCCTGATTCTGTATCATGGTTTGGTCTTTTTTTTTTTTTTGTAAAATGTGTCATCAGGCAAATCACCGGGGATTGCAGCAGGCTCCTAAATGTCCAGAATTATGCAGAATATCAGATTTTATTTCTATATTTTTATTCTGTTCCTCATAAAAGTTGTTTTTTTCTGGAAATCGTTGTGATTTAAAACCATTAAATAATTACAGAGTGTGAGTTTCAAACTTCAAACCTTTTAGAAAATACATAACAATGCTAAACCTACTGTTGTTGCAACTTAGGCATATAAGCTCTCAATTACCATTGATTTTGCACTGTATTTTGGTATGGTCCCTGTAAAGTTTGTGTTTTTTTCTGGCAAATCAATGGGGACTGCAGACTTAATAAATTTAAAAATAAGTAAATAAACCAATGCTAATGCAAAGCATATTATTCTATCACGTTTTTAAGTATATAAAACCGTAGCAGTCCCTGCCTTTGATCCATTGTCCACAATTATTTAGCTTTCTCTTTGATTCTTGAAATAAAAGGCCAAGACTATTTTGACAGCAGTAAGCTGAGAAAATAAATTCCCATGTATCCATGTTTTAATGTATTTATTCATTCATTTTATGCAGACCATACCTGAGGTATCAAATATCTGAAATGTGCATGCTCAAGAAAGTACCAGTATATGAATGAGGTGATTGCCTGTGATGAAAATGATTGAATGTGTGCGAGAGGGGTTGCAATGTGTCTAAAAATACCCAGTTGGTCATACTTTTTTCACTTTCCATCACAGTCAAACATCAGCATTGTACTCAATAAGTGGCTGTCTGTGGCAGTCTGTGCAGGAGGCACATGATAGCATATGAATATTGGCAGGGTGTTATATTGAGTATTTAACAGAGCTTTGTTCTTTGGTTGAGTTTTTGATTATTATTCCTTCTGTGTGGAATATGACTGCAGTCCCATTCTGTGTGTGGAGTATGAATGTTTTCCCTTGCCTCTGTGTGAAGTAGGAATGTACTCCCTGTCTCTCTCTGTGGAGTATGAATGTACTCCCTGTCTCTTTGTATGGTGTATGAATGTACTCCCTGCCTCTGTGTGGAATATGAATGTACTCCCTGTTTCTGTGAAGAGTAGTAATGTACTCCCTATCTCTGTGCTGTGTAAGAATGTTCTCCCTGTTTCTGTATGGAGTATGAATGTATTCCCTGTCCTTTTGTGGAATATGAATGTACTCCCTGTCTTTGTGTGGAGTATGAATGCACACCCAATTAGTGTGTTCACTGTAAAATGAGCATATGCTAGTAGCATAAAGTCTTGGATTTCAAAAAAATCCTACACTTGTGTAAACTGCCATGACTAAAAGTTGCAGTTTACATGATCACAGGAAATGAAGTTCAGATACATCTTCTGTCACAATGAAGAAGTCCTCATTATCAACTAAGGTGCATGCTCTGTATTGGGTGCAATTGCTGCCAGTGCTAAACAGCACTTTTCAATGGTAATTAACATTGGCAGTCCAACCGTCACACTGTTACAGGTGGCCCCCTCACTCACTCTCCCACACAAATACAGACACTCATACTCACACACACACACACACACACACACACACACACACTCATAGACATCCGCACATAGATGTACACACACAGATACACACACACACACACACACACACACACACACACACACACACACACACACACACACACACACATGCACACACTACACCTACTCTACCAATCTCCTAATTAATCCTCCTCTGCAACCACTCAGACAGATACACAGTGACACACACACACACACACAGACACACACACAGACACACACACACACACACACACACACACGCACACACACACACACACACACACACACACACACACACACACAGATTCACCCAAGATAATTCATACACCTGCATACAAGCTCACACACTCACACACATCCCCACCACTACATCTCTGCTAGTCCTTTCTAACTGTACCTGGAATGAGATCTGTCCTACTGGAAGTAACCTAGGAATGTGGCATTTTGCCTGTGTCAGTTAACACAGTCAGTCATGCTGATTTATATAACCAAGTGATTGTTTGAATCACTCAGCTATGTGAATCCTTTTCTGCAGGCATGTCTTGGGGAGATGGTCCATTGTGATGATCTTACAGACTGTGTAGAAGCACTTCTGTGGACCTGTCTCTGAATCATAAAGGGTGTCTGCCAGTGATTGGCTACTCATGTTAGAGATTACCACTTGCAGAAGCCCTTTCTGAATCCTAGCCTTAATGTAATAAAATGGCCTAGCATTTTGGGAAAAAAGTTCAGTTCATGAGTGTCATATAAACATAAACTGCATCTTTCATGTCAGCTAAGGGAACTTCATATATATACCAAAAAAGATTTTTCTCATACTTCAAAAGTATCAGTTACTTTCATAACTTTAATAGTACGGATATCAAATTCTAATAACATTTACTGTTTGCTGCTATGTGCGTGTTTTAATGTTATCATCCTAGTGATTATTTTCAAACAAGTTATTTCTTTCAGTTAAAACCAATACTCCTTTCTGTATTTAAAAACAATCTTCTTCTTATCAGTAGATATAGTTTCTGAATATTTGTTTCTTTATGTTATAGCCTTCCTCTGTCATATTCCTTTTCTTGTCTTCTTCTTCCACTAGTCTACCCCCACAGGATCCATTCACCCTTTGGTGCTTACAACCCAAGGAGAATCGGATGGATTCTTCCAGTGGACATAACCCTCCAATGTTGCCCATTACTCCACTAGGGAATAGTCCTTCTCAACTAAGAGAAGTTTATACATACCAGATAAGTAAGTTATTTTACATAAGCAGTGTTTAGTTGCTATGCCTGAAACTTCTTCCATAACAACAGAGTATTTTTATTAGCACTCTGCCAATGCATCACAGAGCACTCTGGTCAGGGATTGGTATAATGGTTAAGAAGTTTACCGCACAGATAAAAAGTACAGGATTTAATTCTCACTCCTGAAAGGGAATTGGTTGGGATTAAAATGGCTCACAGGACAGTTTACTTATGACCCTATTATTATCTTCTGCTAGAAAACTGTTCTCACAACTCTCCCTGAGGAAAAAAAAAACACGTTTAGCTGCAGGACACCTCAAGACTGCAGTCCTTTGTCTAATCAGTTTGTGTCACCTAATGAAAAACTCTGCCTCAGAAGTTCCTAGTCAAAGAAATTGATCTGTGAGCAAGTGATCATTCATCCAACCACAGCAGTTTGCTCCCAGGCTTTTCGGTGTTTGACAGGTGGAGCTACAAAAGCTGCTAAACCAATTGAACCCTTCTTATCCAAATTATCTGACAGAATTACCTGGCACTAATCTTCTTCCAGCTTTTTCCCAGTTAGGGGTCACCACAGCAGAACTCCAGTCTGCTAATGATTGGCAGTAGATTTTTAAAGTGCCGAGTTGCCAGCCCAACACCCAACCTTCAACGAAACCATGCCCATTCACACATGTTGTTTGAACACCACTCAACCACGTTGAGGACATGCAGACTCCACACAGAAGGCGTTCCAGCCGAGAATCAAACAGGAGAACCTCTTGCTGTGAAGCAACAACGCTACTGCTGCACCAGTTATCCGGCATTAATGATATTGCATATTATATTACAATTTCATAAATTCTTAAAGAGTCAAACAAAAAGACATACTTGATTTGGAAAGTCTTATACACAATTCTCAGTTCTCATGGGAACTGGAAACATTTCATTTATATCTAGCCAAATTTGCCATACCTGCGGCTGTAAATGTATTGCCTTTTATAGTATCCTCTACAGTGATATTGTTTTACATTGTGTGGTGTAAAACAAAAAAGTAGCAGTTGAAGTCACACAAAACAAATACTGTCACAAATTTGTTTATCAATAGTCATGCATCAGAGGTATAGCTAGTTAAAATATATTTTTGGAGAGGGGAGTTGACGACAGTCTTTGTATGAAAGTAACTGACTGATTAATCTGACTTGTCAAGGGCAGTGTGTGTGTGTGTGTGTGTGTGTGTGTGTGTGTGTGTGTGTGTGTGTGTGTGTGTGTGTGTGTGTGTGCGTGTGTGTCATAGCTCTCATCTATCCAGATTTTCACAGAATGTCCAGATTTTTCCCTTATATTTTTTTGTCTGATCCTCATAAAATGTTGGTTTTCTGGCAAATCACTTGCTAATTATTGAGGATTGAATTCAGAAAATAAAGACAGTTGATAATGAGTTTCAGACTTCAAACCCATCAGAAAATTCATGCTAATGCAAAACCTGTCATTCTATCAACTTCCTGAGTTTGTAAGAGCAATATTTACAAATTGTCCCTATTTCAACACATTTGTTGTTATACATAACTCTGGCCAGTATTTATTTCTTTTGATCAGAATTAAGCTTTATTTTTATAGTTTTTCATGAATGAAATAAAGAAACATCCCAATTTTTTGGCTTTTTGAATTGCTACTGTATCACAATTGCTCAGGATACCCACTGAAAAAGACACTGAGTTCAGTTCCCCAATATGCTCCTTTTTATCACAGGACAAATACATACTACATAAGATCATGAATACTGTATATTGTGTTGTTATAACATAAGAATTAAAACTGATATTCATTTTCACTAAAAGTGATGTTTTCACCCATTTGAAATATTAGAATGCAAAAAGAAAAAAAATCTGGCATTGTTAGTTGGCAATCAAACCTCAATTGTTACATTTGATACAATTGTTCAATTACCTTTCTATGTAAAAGCATTAAGTAAATATTAAGATTTGTTGTTGAAAACTGTGGCTAGAAAATGTCAAATAGTTTCCAAATGGCAACCTCATGTTTATAGGCTTATCTATATGCCCAAGTAGCTATTAGAATATGTCAGACTGTAAAGTTGTATTGTGTAAAATATTTTTGGAAGGGGTAGGTAAAGGTTTTTACAGAAAGAGAAATGCAATAACTGTGATGTGCTACCATTACATAAGAAGTAAAAGTAACACACATTTCTCAAAAAATGTGTTTTTCTGTCACTTAAAAAGATGCCTTCACCAAAAATTCCTGTATGGATCAGGTCAAAATGGCTTGACCGATTCTGATATCAAGCTGTCTGTGAATCTTTAAAGGAAGAATAACAGTGTTTAGTGCAATCTGCACCTGTCTGTATGTG